>NC_135871.1:6306102-6606102 GCF_031162955.1 Sander vitreus | reverse complement strand
CTCAGGTCGTCTGGGACAGGTCTGCTTGTTGTCCCCAGAGTCAGAACTAAACAGGGGGAAGCAGCGTTTAGTTTTTATGCTCCACATATCTGGAACAAACTCCCAGAAAACTGCAGGTCTGCTGCAACTCTCAGTTCTTTTAAATCAAGGCTGAAGACCTATCTTTTTGATGTTGCCTTTCTTTAAATAACTGTTCATTTCTTATAATGAAGCGGCATTGTTGACACTGTATAACAATCTATATAAGCATGTAAAGAGAAATTCCTATTTTATCTGCTTTTATATATTTAACTGTTTTAACTGCTCTTCAATGTTTAATTTCATATACTGCACTGTAACTTTTTTTTTTTTAAATTTTTTAATCTGTTTTCATGTAAAGCACTTTGAATTGCCCTGTTGCTGAAATGTGCTATACAAATAAAGCTGCCTTGCCTTGCCTTGCCTTTAGGCCGCTGTAACCTTGCTGCATTACAACGTTTCTTGATTGCTTTGACCTGCTTCAAGAAACTGGGATCCACTCGGTTTTCATCATCACTGTCTCAGCAGAGCAGAAGACACATCTTGCAAATATGTTAACTCTTTCTCATTGGATTGACACATTTTCCCCACCCTTTTTACAGTTAACACGGATGTAATTCAAGCAGTCCAAACTCCATTGTTTTAGCTATGGTAACCAAACAAAAACCATCTGTTCCTAACTATTAGAAACTACCTACATCAGTATGAAATCAATAAAGCACCTGTTTGACACTCCTTCACACAAATCTTCAATTAGCAATCAGTCTGCAGGCCTTAAAGGTGCGTCTGTGTTGTTCTTTGCCAACATGGATGGAAGAGGTCTAATGGCGCTTTTCCATTACGTGGTACCTGCTCGACTCGCCTCGACTCTACTCGCCTTTTTTGGTTTTCCATTACGAAAAAAAAGTACCTGGTACCTGCTAACAGGTACTTTTTTTTAGTACCACCTGAGTCGAGATTCCAAGTGAGCTGAGCCGATACCAAAAGGTGACGTGAAAGCGACATACGGGGGTGTCCTGAACAAACACGCTATTTTTACACAGTTTAGCCAGCTGTGTTTTTTTTTTGTTACTGCCTCCAGCTTCATTTGAAACTAAATGTGTCTTCTGGCAACAACAACACACCTTCCACGTTCTGTGTGTGTGTGTCGCGTTATGTCACGGCAGTTTACTGTGGCGCCGCTTGTTTTACAGTTCTGCGGAGGCTCCAGGCAGAGCTTTCGCCACAGCCGACGTACACACACACATGCTGGCTCGACGCACGCACCAGCGCACAAGTATAAACATCAGGCCACTTTTACATATGCTACGGCGAAAGCTCTGCATGGAGCCTCCACAGAACTGTAAAACAAGCTCAAGTGGCCTGATGTTTATACTTGTGCGCTGGTGTGTGCGTCGAGCCGGCATATAAGACGACCAGCCACGCTGAGGCGGTACTAAAATCTGATGCAATGGAAAACGGACGCACAGTGTGTCGAGTCGAGTCGAGCAGGTACCATGTAATGGAAAAAACGCCATAAGACAGAAGAGACTGAGTATCAATAGTGGCTATTTGTTATACTCTACAGTAACAGATGTTTATAATTTACTGTAATAGATTTTATTTTTATTTTCTTAATTTCTTATACTCTAATACAAATTATTTTGGTTTACATGTATTATGTGTAATAGTTACAGTTTTTCAGTTTTCAGCCACAGTTTGAAAATAAGAATCAATGGAATCAATAAAATGTGCATCAAAGCATTTCTGATTCTGGATCCAATTCTTTGCAAGAAGGCAAATTTGACATCAAATGTCCCTGGCATGAAAACTACGTCCAGTAATAGGCTACAATGACAAGCAATGGTGCACTGATTCACACTGAGTGCTGTATTTTGTATTTTGTTGTCCACTGTGTAATGGTTGATTGGAAGAGCTCATACACTTGTTTGCAAGTTGTGTTGTTTGAAGGCAAAATTAGCTTCTGTTGGATATTTGAAATATTTTGGCACGTTTAGATCCTTTTGCAAACAAAATGTGTCATTTAGCCCATGAGCGCCACTGTTTCGGCCTGTGTGTTAACTGTTGAAAATGTGGAGTTTGAGTTGACTGCTGCATCAAAGTAATCAAGAAAAACTGTAATAATGGTGATGATGATGTCAGCTCCGGCGGATGAGAAATGGCACAGATGAAGAGAAAGTTGGCAGGCGGGCGGCTACAGAGCTCATAAGTACAAGAGACTTTTTATTTAATGCAGGGAATGGGAATCAAAATGACATTAGTCGAACAAATATTCATAGCAGAGTACACATTTATGTGTGTGTGTGTGTTTGTGTGTGTGTGTGTGTGTGTGTGTGTGTGTATGAGTGTGTGTGTGTGTGTGTGTGTGTGTGTGTTTGTGTGTGTGTGTGTGTGTGTGTACATTGTTTACATAGCCTGTAACTATTCTATGCGGAGAATGCGGAGCATCTAAATACTTAATGGCATGTAAAGGCTTTTTTTCTGGATCTGCTGTATTTGCATATATGTAGGCTTTTAAGGCTCCGCAAACAACTGTGTTGATGGCTCACAGCGGATTAAATAAATATTGTGATTATGGGAGTACAGGGTTCTTGCAAATGGACTCCTTGTACATTTATCACTCATTTCACTGGGCTTATGATTCACTCACTGCTACATCATTTTAAAACACAATGCACAGCACATAATGCAAATAAATGCACACAAGTCTTTGAAGGATTTGGGTTATAATATGCATGCAACATCCTAATTATTCTGGCTGCTGGAAGGCAAGGATAGCCAGGGTAATGCTTTTGTATTGATAGTAGGCCTAGAGCAGCAGAGTGTCTACTTTTCTCTTTCTTTCTTGTTTTTTACAGTCAAGTTGTTATCATGGTGGTGCTGGAAGATGCCCAGACTAACTCTGATCACTTTTATAATTATGGCGGTGGAGTAATCACCAAACATAATAGCTCTGCCCTCATCCCTGGATATAAAAAACAGAAAAGGAGCAACATAAGGGTAGTACTTTTAGGAGAAAATGTGTTTTTTTTTGTCGACATTTTTGTCTGACAGATCTTTGAAGTTATTTGTATCCTGCGGCAAGGCAAAAAGTACTGAGTGTGATAGCTTTTTATTCATTGGAAGATTCTGTTTTTGTTTTGTTTCTTTTCCCTGACTTTTATTTATGCAGCGTAGCGTATTTTAGATACAGTGATGGCGGCTGAGCCTAAGGGAGTTACAGCCTGTCTGTGTGCAGAGTACACTTGTTAGGGACCCTATGTTCTAGCGGTGGAGATCAAATAGCACTGTATGAACAGAAAGACACTAAATATGAAATGATACTCAAGTTTAAAAGGATAAATTGAGATTAAAAAACAAGAATATGAGTCTACAGCAGCAGCTTTGTGAGGCTATAATTGTGGCACAGTGATGCTTTGAGGTTAAATGCTAACGTCAGCATAGTAATATGCTCACAGTGACTACGTTTACATGCATACAATATTCCAGTTTTTGCCCTTAATCCGAAAAAGACGATATTCCAACTAAGCTGTTTACATGGCTAATGAGAGTGAATATTCCACTAATATTCCCGTTTACATGCAGACATACAAAACACATTTTTTCTATGTTTTCCACAGGAGGCGGGCTTGTTGGACCGTGCGAACACAGAGTCCCGCTTTCATTCCTTCAACCAGCTTCTTGAAGAGGTCGTCCATCTATCTCCATGAGCCTATCAACACGGAATCTGAAACTTTCATATTTCTTTGTGCAGGTTTTTGTTCCGCAGCACTTCGATTTCTGCAAATTTAGGATGCCGATGAGAACAGGTCAACCAATAAAAGAATGACTTTTTCTCACACGATCAATGGGTTTTTCGGACGTCAATGCCATAATTCTGTTCACACCGTCACCAATATGGATGACGATCAAATGATCCATTTAGTTTCGTAGGTGCGAAACTTACATTTTGGGTGGAATGCATGGGACGCGAATATTTGTGTTGCCTTGGTGTGTAAGGTTTGAATGCCAAAAATTTTTTAACGTATATACCATATTTGTTTTCTTTCATACCCGGTGTTAAAAGGCCTTTAGTCAAACATGTTAAAATGCTAACCTATGCTGAATAGCACTAAACACAAGTACAGCTGAGGCTGATAGTAATGCCTTTAGTTTTTTATTAAAGGTATTTGGTCATAAACCAAAGTACTGGACAAACTGAAATGCCAACTTTATGTTGGCGCTAGATGAAAAGGGGAACACAAAAATCATTAAGGTTAAATGTCTGGGAACAATAAATTATTGTAAAAAATGTGTGTCAATCCATCTGGGATGTTGAACTATTTTACTGCATAAGTGAAAACTTCTGGCGGCGCTAGATACATTTGACATTCGTGAACTGTCTTTAAAAAAAAAAAAAGACCCAAAAGAAATGTCAATTTCATGGTGGCATTAGAGGAAAACCAAAGTCACTAGGATTCATCCCTAGAGCCACTCCGCTAGCATTGCTAAAAAAAGATATGGTCAATCACATTTGGGTCATGCTAGGTACATTTATTTTTCAACCTCTTAAAGATTAGTAAGGTTTTCTCCTTAAATCTATATTTTTGTATGAGTGTGTGAATGTTTGTGGATTTCATAATCAAACCATTACGTTGTATCCATATCATGTCATACGATGATGAAATGATGTTATATTTTGCATACAGATGCAGGTGTTATATTGTTAAAAGGTTGAAGAGTACAAAATAATTCTCTTCTGTTGACCTGCATAAGTTGATCCAGTGGGAGCCTGATGTGGAAACCAGTTGGCAGCATATCAGAGGTAATTTACAACAGGCTTCACATCTATGCGTCACTCATGAACTGTTGAGTGAGTCATTTTGGGCCAGAAGGGACAGACACCCCATAGGTTTATTGTTCAGATGGATGAGCAGAGTATCAGGCTGAGTTCTGTCAGTGTAATGTAAGGTTGTGAAACACTTTGTCCCATTGTTGTGTTTCATTTTGAAAGGCTCACACTGCCTAATTACAACAAAAAAACAGCAGGGATTTGAAACAAAAGGTCTCATAATTAGCTTGTTGGCAGAGTTTTGGTTACATGTCATCTCAGCAGGAGGATTCATAACAAATCCAATTCAACTCTAGCTAAGTATGACACATAATTGACCTCATCCTGTGTTGGTACAACTTAAGACTCCAATCCTTTTTATTATATATACAAAAGCTTGCAATCTAGATCATTTCCAGTGGTTTGATCAGCTTTTTTCACACCCTATAAAAACATGGCACCACACAGCTTTCTTGAAAGAGTTTTGAGACTTTCTGCATAAAAGAGTCAGCATAAAAACATCTAAACGTACTTGGCATGAATGCTCTCTTAATCAAGGGTGAGTGTAGGTCTGAAAACCCTGATTGTGGGTATAGAGGGGATGCTCGTTGAATGACTTGGAGAGGTGCTATATAATTCACTGGAACGTGTGCAACACCCAGCCCTTCGTCTACCAACCGAGCATGAGTGGAGAACTGAATGGGGCCTAAAGGGGCTGAGGGGCTCAACCCGACTACAGGGACACAAACAACTACAAAGAGGCACAAAATGACTACAAAGAGATGGAAAAGGCTACAAAGAGATGAAAACAACTACAAAGACATGCAAAACGACCAAACATGTCTGTGCCAAGGGGTCCATTTTCTCATAAACCATTCATGCAACCAAGGTTTATGATTAAGTATCCATGGATAAAGTAATATTTGTTTCATATTCTAATATATTTGCATACTAACTGATGCATAAACTCCAAGGTTGGCAGTCACCGTATCCAGTACATAATTTTTTTTCTTCATATTTGTATTCAAATGCATGATGTGCATAAAATCACCTGCTCACTAGGGCTGGGTATCGACAATGATTCTGGAATCAATTCCATTCCGATTCACAAGGTCCTGATTCAATTACATTTCAGATTCGATTCAATATCAATTAGGCTAGGGACATTTCAGTTACAATACCAATTTTGCTTGGATATAAACGGGATTTTCAGAGAATGTATGCTGTAAATTGTACAAGCAAGAAGCAACCCTCAAACATGTTTTATAATGCACCAGGTTAATGTTTACATTAAGAAAATGGTAGCCAAGGTCTGAACCAGCATGTCTACATGCACAACTGGATGCACTCTTATTGAGCCATATCGCTTCACATGTGTCATTCATTCAGTTATCACATCTGTAGAAACTAATGGATCTGCCAGGGCCAAATGTTGTCACTGTTGTCGGGTGTGCCGAATGATATTCAAGGCTGCTGACTTGATTAGAAAGAGGAAAAGACGCACCGATCATGTTTTGCATACTAACAAACTGTGAACACATTCATCACAATAACTCAAGTAATGCAGTTCATTAGACTCAATTCATTCATAAAAGGTACTTGTTTGTTGCTGTTAGAAATGCATATAAATCAAGTTTAAAGGCTGACTGGAGCTGTGCAGTTGATTCGTGCCTGCTGAGAATCTGATTGTCATGTAGATCTCATTTCCACGAAACCAACTCCCACAGATTATAATCCACTTGATTAGAGAGTGGTTGTTCCCTCAACTACAAAACGAATCCAAACAATCTGAAGTGCGGCCCTGTGCTGTTGACTCAACTCAATCAACCATGCGCTCGTTACTAAAATTGGATTCAAAAAGCTTCATCAGTCAACTGTTTTTTGGCTTCTTTCTTTCTTCTCGTGCTCATGCATTTCTTCACACTTACAGAAAACATGACATCCATATTTTTAAAAATTCATTAGAGCTGCAAAGTTAACAACTAATTAATTAGTTGTTAACTATTAAATGAATCGCCCACTATTTTGATAACAAATTAATCAATTTTTTTAAAAATTTAAAAAATTATCTGACTCCAGCTTCTTAAATGTGACTATGTTCTAGTTTCTTCTCTCCTCTGTGACAGTGAACTGAATATCTTTGAGTTGTGGACAAAACAAGACATTTGAGGACGTCATCTTGGGCTTTGGGAAACACTGATCCACATTTTCCACCATTTTCTGACTTTTTATAAATCAAACAACTAATCAAACTAATCAGCCCTAAAATCCATACTATACTGTAGTTGGCTGAGTCACTGGGTTCCATAAAAACCTTGATGAAACATCAATTAAAAGAACTTGCCTGAGCTCCTCAACTCATTAATTGAGGGGAACTTATCAAAGAACAACAGTAATACAGTTACAAAAAATAATTAGTGCCTGCTCAAGCCTTCATTCATTTAGAGCTATTCATTTTCTTTGATTAAAGCACTGTGTGGGTTGTCACTCATTGACTTGAGGAGGAGGAATTGGGCAATTAAGTTATTTTTATTTTATTTTTTATGTTAGTTAAACTCCGTAATTATGTTGACAATATTGTGCACGTGTTAAATGCAGCCAAAGAGGCCCAGGTGAAGCAACATAAAGACTACAGAAAGCCCTTGCTTATGCCAATTATTACTCTTCCTTTAAAAAAAAAAACATTGCATGCAGCCACATAAAAGCACACAGAATATGAAGCAGGACATTAAAGGAGATGTAGCAATACATGCAGATGCAGATAGGGTGGCAACACGTTGTAAGCCCAGTGCTCTTCTTCAGGCACAATGCAGGGGCGAGGAAAATGGACCCTAGGAATATGATGAAAAGAAGAAAAAAGTGTGAAAGTAGCATGAGCTGACCTGGGAAAGATCACATGAAAAAATGATTTGTGTAAAATAATATAAAATACTAAAATATAGTGCTATTATTTCCATTATTTCAAATCAAGAGAATTTACCATAGGAAGAGGGCAACTGGATGGGGAAAAAAGTTGCAAGAAAGCACAAAAACAAGACGGATCAAGTTCCTTATTCAGTCTGCCTGTTGTTTTGGATGCCGGGATCGAAAATCCATTTGGCTTCTGCCTGAAGCAGAACCTGGTTGGAGCCTCCCCTCCTGGTGGAGGGTTCGATCAATGTATGGAGCAACATGTAAGTTCTAAGAATTAATTCACAAGGTCGAATCAAGATAGAAAATTATTAGCCCCTCATACGCAACAACTGCAAACCTTAAATTATCTAGACATTACCCGACGGAGCTGTATGTGAGAACCTAAATGTTCAAATCAGTTGGATGATATATTAAACGGAAATGACCCTGCCAGCTCCCTAGTACAAAGTCTGTGTAATGTCCGATTGAGCCCATGTGTGAATAGAGCAGCTCACTGTCTGGAGAATTCACAGCAGGCGAGTGGGAGTGTTGATGACGTTTCTATCATGCGGCATGAGCGAAAGTGGAAGAACACAAACATCCGAGGGTCAGTGGTGTAGTCTAGTTTTTGTAGTGAGTATACTTGATTTTTCCCTCCCAGCTTCATACTCGCCCGTCCCAGAGCGACAACCCGATGTGTTTTTTTGTAACGTTACCGCGTTTGGCATCAGCCTCATTTCCTGTAGTTTCTGTAATGTTAATGTCTGCTGCAATGTCACTCGAAGCGGCATTATAGCCTCTGGGGCAGGCTTACCAAAACACTGAGAGAGTGTAGTTCAAATTCGCTTTCGTTTCATATATCTCCTTTAGTGATTCACATTGGTTAATTTTCAAATTTACAATCAAAACGCCAAGCAACTGTGCTGTTGTTCCTAAGTGACTCGCAACCCAGTCGGTCAATTTATGAATAAAAAGTGTGAACGTTCTGTCACAAAACAATCGTTATGTATCCTTGTGCTGTGGATCTATGGAAATCCTTGACCCTTTCTAGTGGGTATACGGCGTATACCTGCGTATCACATAGACTGCACCACTGCCGAGGGTGAAGAAAAAGGGTAATTTACATGAAGACGGTAACGAAAATGTCGAACTGGAGAGACGCCGAGATTCGGGAACTTTTGTTCTGCCAACGCAGAAATTGCCAAACAAATTCAGCCAGAGACTCGGTTGTTTATGACCAAATAACGAACCAGCTACGTGACCGTGGTGTAATCTGCGTCATGTCCTGCCTCCTGCACTCTCTACCCAGGCGCCACTCCTCGCCTAAACCAAACGGAGAACAGACAATCTCCTGTTGTGTGCTACATGTGAGAAAGGGCAACATCGGACAATGTCTGCACCTGATTCATCGCACATTGTCCCTGAGTTCATATGAGAAAACACCTCCAGTGACTTTGTTGATCCTCTGACTTTTCCTCTAATGTAGCTCAGTGTAAATTCTGTCAGGGAGACTTCTATTACGTTGTCTCTCTTCTCTTTAACTGATCAGCTGGGCAGTGGGTGTTACGGTTCTGTATACCAATTAGAATCGGGCACTTATGTTCTAACCAATCACAGCATACTACCATGTTTTAAATCTGTTCTCTCTCCTGCTTCTGTCAGTTGTATTTTCAGATGAGAGTGCGACCCGCCTCCTCCCCTTCTACCTCCAGGCATTTTTGACGGTGTTCTCGGTCTTCTCCTGGTTGACGGCTCGTTTTTTTACGTCTTCGGATTTTCTCACCACCACCAGTGTTTAGATTCCATTGGAGGATATGTTTGGTTTTCCTAAACATTAGATTTGTATAGATACCCCTTTACAATGGACTCTAATCTCCAAATAATTATGTTTGTACTTACTGGTTATATCTTATTAATACATGTTTGCATATCTGCAACGGAGTCGCTCCTGATTGAAATACCACCATGACATTTTTTTTCACAAATGTATCTAGGTCAAAGTTTTCACTTATACAGTAAATGTTCTAAAATATTTCGACATCTCCCACATGGATTGGCACATAATTTAGTACAATCATTCATTATTCACAGTCAATGAATCCTAATGATTTTTGTGTTCCCTTGATTTTTCAACTTCGGTCTATGTCTGCACCTGATTTGTCAGACATTGTCCAGAGTTCATATGTGAAAACGGCTTATCTTAACGCTGCTTTAACGTCAACAGTGCGTATTCTCAGGGTTCAATTGTTTACCCAGATGGAGAAAAGAAATGTTTGCTGTGCTTAAGCAGTAACGTAATTCAGCTCTGATATGGCGGTAGGAGAGTGACCAGTAAAGGGTTGGCTGATATCAATAAGAAACAATTACAAACAGTGATGCTGGATAACATGCATGCATTGTTGCCTGTGAATTTCTTGTGTGTTTGAATCATGCACAGGAATGGCGGACTCTGCCACTAACAATGAAATCTGCTACTACAGAAATAATTACATGATGTATTGAAAAAAATCTATATTATAAAAAACACATAAGTGTTACAATTGGGGTTTGCTTTCATGAAACTCTTAAGGAATATAACTTAAACTTCTATTTGACAGTGTAAAAGCATATCTGTCCGTTTAAGAATACCACAACTTCCTTCATGTCTGAAAGAAAAGTAATAGAAAGCAAATACTGCTGATGACTGCATCTTTTCCATTGTGCTTTAAAACGGAATGCTAAACCAAACAGCAATAACAAACAATGTAATGCTACTCATGCAAACATCCACACAGTCAAATTCAAATAAGCAGGTGTCAATAGCTCCTCGGGCTATCTGCAGGGTGTCTAAAGTCTGACTCTGGAGAGCAGCTAGGTTGTGAACTCTCCGTGACACCAACGTGAATGCGCCTCTGCATCCATCTCTGAATAATTTGTGGGCTGCCAGCTGAACCGGGCAAAATGGTCTCCTAGCCCTTCAGAGATGCACTCTGCTCTGCAATCTCAACTGGTCCACATTTCATACATTCTGAGGGTGCCATTATGAATGAACAGCACATCAGATTTCACATGAAATAAACATTTGAGATTTTGCATGCTTAATATATGATATGCCACTATATGGATGCTTACCAAACCATTTAAAGGACAAATCTGGTGCAAAATGAACCTAGGGGTTAATAACACATGTGTACCGAGTTTGACCTTCTCTGGGATTTGTTTTCATGCTAAGTGTGGTGCTATTTTGAGCCTTGTTGTGGTATAGAAATTTCTTTTTACTTTATCCGTGCCCCGACGACGAGCGTTATAAGCTAATTAGCAGTTTGCGATAAAACTGGTCGTATTCGATTAGCATGAAAACAAATCCCAGAGAACGGTCGCCTCAGTACACACGTGTTATTAACCCATAGGTCCATTTTGCGCCGGGTTTGTTCTTTAATTTGACTGACGTACGTATGAGGAATGACATAAATAGTAGCACTTGTGAATATTGTAGGTAACATAGCAGTATACATATGATTTCCTAATGCTGCCATGGAAAGGGAGACATATGAATAGTACTATGAATTATGTAAACTGTGCTCTAGCTCTTTAAAAAAAAAAAAAAAAACTTTTGTACTGCTTACCTGCATCAAGAATTATGTAACTGATACGTCTTTGGAAATCTTAGTCTTTGATATTTTGTGACATAAGCACAATATCTTAAAATGTTAAAATGTTTGCAAGCAAGGTAGTGTAAGTCAGGATGGTGGATGGGTGAACTTCCTGAATTTCTAGTTCAAAGCTTAAGATTTATATAATTACTTATTCTAAAAACAAAGGAGAAATTACTGATGCATATGATGAACGATTATCAAAACATTTAGTTGCCTGATGAGATAGAAGTAAAATATAATCAGTCAGCTTTATCTCCGCTGAGTATACATCACAAAGATGTGAACTGCTGGTGCTTTTATGCTTTGTGAATTGTAACACATTAATTGTAAGCTTTCCCTACTGAGATTGCTGATGCATGCTTAACCAAGTAGGAACAATGGGGATATCAATTAGAAGAGAGGGCTCTCCCACCTGTCTGGGAGCCTGATCAGCCTGGGCCATCTGCAGACTAAGGCTGTCTCACACACAGATCTTCCAATGAGCCTCCAAAGCTTTGGGGGAAATGTTGGATTCACACCCCATTTAGCCCAATGTTAACATAAATCAGTTTGGTATGAACACTTGGACTAGCCAGAACTGCACTGGAGCTCAGCAGAGAAGATATTGTTTCACTCAGGAATGTGCAGGATGATTGATGACCAAAGGTCAAAGGTGAGGGGGGGGGGTCACCCTTTTTAAATAAAAAACTGGATAAAGTTTAAACAGATAATTAAAGAATGACAATTAGTTTAAGATGAAAATATATATATATATATATATATATATATATATATATATATATATATATATATATTAGGGCTGTCAAAATAACGCGTTAATTTCGATTAATTAATCTGAGAAAAAATAACGCGTTAAAAAAAATAACGCAGATTAATCCATTCCATATTGACGTTTGACCAGGAGCCGTTCTAGCCACCATTCGACTGTAAAATGAAGGAGGGAGACGAGAATGTGCTGCCTGGATCATTAACTGGAACATTTACTTGTAAAAATCTTCTTCCTGCCAACCCTGGTTACCGAAATCTGGTGCCACTGATATGTCTGCGCTTCTCTCTGATGCTCTGAAACAGATGATACAGGAAACACAAACACCGCTGCATGTGATGCTAGTTAGCACTATACTCGACAGTAGCTAACATTAGCCTACCGCTAGCTAGTAGCTGGATTAAAAACGGTTAAAATGCTGACAGCTAATGCTAAACGGTGTAAAGTGTGACTGTGTTTTACTGTAGCAAACAAGCCATTCTTTAATGTCACCGACTGTTGTTTAGTACCCTTTTTTTTCTTTTCTTTTTTACTTTCTTAAAAAGTATCTGTTTAGGCACCGTTAATTATGTATGCGATTAATTTCGATTAATTAATCACAGAGTATGTAATTAATTAAATTACATTTTTTAATCGATTGACAGCCCTAATATATATATATATATATATATATATATATATATATATATATATATATATATATATATAATTAAAGAATGACCAAATTAAATAATTAGTTTAAAAAGTTTAAATATAAAACTAAAGAATTAGGTAAAATAAGTATAGGAATTTCGAGTGAAGATAATCACCTCTTCTGAAGAGTCCATTATGTTTTTTTAATCCTCCGTGTCCTCCTTGGCTACCAGCAAATGTTTTTTCATTCAACTGTTTTTCACCCATTAATTCCCACTCATTTAAATGTAAAGTAAAACATAACAAGTAATTGTGTTGTGGACACCGCACAGCTAACTAACTGTCTTTCCCAGTTAGAATCGATTGCTTTTTCTTGGGTTCCCGGATGTTAACACTGAATTTTAAACATTATTATTTTGCATCTGTATTTGGCCTGTTGAATTTGAGCAAGTTGAAAATATATTATTTGGATTTTGCATCTGATCTGAATTTTTTTTACGTTGAATTTTTGATTCTGAATGTATGAACTTAGAAAAATAAAGGTGAAAATAAGTTGTTGAAAAGTAGAAAAGTAGTTGAAGAGTAAAATTCAGAGGCAAAAGCTTCAGATACATAATTTCAATGCATAAATATTCAGTGCTAGAAATTCAATGGCTTTTTAATTTCAAAATCCGATGAAACAGATTTACTTCCATACAAATCTTTTTCAATAATGTTTTTCCCAGGGAGCACATGTGCTCCTAAGTGGAACAATTTAGGAGCACATAAAGAATTTTAGGGGCGCTATTAAAATGTATCAAATAATGTGTTTTTCTTTCATAAAAGGAATACGAGGAGACATTTACAAGCAAAGGGATTTCATTTATTTGAATAGAACAATTGTCAGATTGACAGCATTCTAACCCAATGGATTGAGGGGGGGGGGCAATCATATTTTGGGGGTCGGGTGCCACACCGTTCCCCGCTTCTAGCCCCGCCCCTGGTCAGAGGTCTCTGAAGCACAGGTATAAAAGCTAAAGTCAGATATGTGGTAAAAGTCACCCACAGATGTTGCAACTGCTAATGTCCACAGAACTGCGAATACTGCTATTAAAGTTTAGTAGATTACCATCTGTCTAATTAAGCTGCTTTAAGACTTGGCAGTCCTCATGTGAACACTATGGTCCCCAGCTATACTTACCAAGACCACAACATCACACAAAATGAAATATAAGTTGAACTGCACAGTTCTGTGGTCTAATTTCCCAAATTAATTTAATATTATGCAATGGATGCAATTCATGGAGTCCTTCAGCGACACAATTTGTATTTAAATTCTGTTTTGATTTGATTTTATTCTTTTCAACTGTTGTGCTGTATTTGTTGCTATGATTGTTTTTGTAAAAGCCTGACCAGGAACAAGGACTGCAAATTAGCGGAGACTAGACGTCGTAAAAAACCTTGCATCTCTCACATTTGGTTGTGGTCCAGATAAATAAACAATACAAAAAATAAAAAAATAAATGATATTAAGTGTCCCAATGTGGAATTATTCCTCTGTCTCCAAAGTATAAGAAAAGAAACTTTTGCTTTGAAACCTAAAGGGTAACTATCGTTTTTTTCAAGGTGGACCCAATTTCCCCATGCATTTGTGTCTAATGTGACCAAAACTCTTTAAAATTGGACTTTGTTTGGTCCTGACAGGCTCAGATTGTTACTAAAAGTGTCTGACAACATTATCAATCTCAGAACGTGACTTTTTGTCCGAAGACAGCAGTGTGGACAGTGGAACGCGAGTCGAGAAAAAGGCGTTCAAAATCTATTGTTTCGGAGTAGGCTACAGAAAATTGTAGGCTACTGTTATCTAAAATATTTTCAATATAATGGCTCAATATTTAAATGATTTCAACAATGTGGATGAGGTCATTATAATTGGATGGCCGCCTGTATTCATGTAAGCCAGAGTATAGGCTATGAATGAAGTATACGGATAAAGAGTGGACAAGGGGAGAGAGAAAGAGGGGTGGCAGCTGCAGCTGCGTGCAGTGTTTCTTTCAATGGGCTTTAATACATCTATGGTTTTGTGTTATCTAAAAGATTCGTATTTGCTCATGTCTTACAGCCTGTTGATTAGAGGGGGACATCTTCTGACGTGGGGACACAGCGTTGTGTCTGAGGTATATCACTGGACACATCCAGACCACAGATATCTGGCAGCAAAAGGCCCCACTCTTGACAACATATTCTTTGGGCATATAGGGGCACAGTACCCATGAGAGCACTACCAATATCCCAAGCCTCGCAGCCCTCCAGCCGCTGCTTCAGCCTCCTTCGCCCGGTCTCTCTCGTTCTCTCTTTCTCTCCGTCCGTAACTTGTACTCTGGCTCAAATGAATACTTGTGATCATCGAACTATAACAACCTCAACCCTTGTCGAAATCATTTAAATATTGAGCCATGGCATTGACAATTTTTTAGATAACAGGAGCTTATCATTTCTGTAACGTAACGTTACGCCGAAACAACACTCCCTGAACGCCTTTTTCAAATCGAACGTGATTCGAATCATGTTCCACTCTCCACACCGCTGTCTTCGGACAAAAAGTCACGTCCTGAGATTGATAATGTTTTCAGACACTTTTAGTAACAATATGAGCCTGTCAGTAGCAAACAAAATCACTAGACACAAATGCATGGGGAAATGCAGGTTGAAAAAAAAACGGTAGTTACCCTTTAAGTCATTATTTGATACACATATTCAGTATGCTTTATTACTTACTATTACACTGCTATAGTTAGAAATAGTAATAAATAAACATATTGGCTATTGCAGATCTCAATGAAGGCAAATGATTGCCAAACTGCTGTGAGGGGAGAGTGTGTGCTCAAGGAGATGGGAGGAATGTTGGTATCAGATTACATGGGCCTACTGGAAGAGACAGTTAGTTAGCTGCCCAGTGTCCACAACACAATTACTTGTTATGTTTCACTTTACACTGAAATGAGAGGGAATAAATGGGGGAAAAAACTGTTGAATGAAAAAACATTTCACCAAACTGAAAACACTGCATTTAAGTCCAGACAAATCAGGTTAGATTCACACAGAGAGAGAGAGAGAGAGAGAGAGAGAGAGAGAGAGAGAAAAAAAGAAGGTGTCATCTGCAAATTGGAGGAGCAAACTGGAAACCACACAACACCAGCTCATTATGTCGGATGAAGAGCTCAGGAGCGGACGTCTGCACTGAGAGCTCTGGTGATTTTTAGACTAAAGAAAATTCTTAAACTTATTCTAAACTTACTCTCTAATTCTTTAGTTTAATATTTAAACTTCTTAAACTTATTCTTTAATTCTTTAGTTTTATATTTAAACTTTTTAAACTAATTATTTAATTTTTAAGTTTGAATACAAAAAGGGTGACGTCATCACGTCACCCCTCCCCTCACCCCCCTCTCCTCCGTGTTTGACAAAGCCTTTCAGCTAATTCTAATGTAATCCCATCCACAGCGATACTTGCCGCTCTGGGTACCCCTTTGGTGTCATTTTTCAATGTACAGGGTAAAAGCGCTTAGTTAAAGTTAGGAAAAGATCGCAGGTGGGGTTAAACATTTTTTTTATGTTTAGGTAACATGTGGGACAAGGTCTCTTGTGTTGTTTGACTCATCCACCACCCCAACCTACGTCCTAATGTGGATTTCAGTGTACTATACACGCCACTCTTTATACTACGTCATTTTACAGCGCTGTGGTCAAGCTGCCGTTCTGCCTGGTGTGTCCCATACAGACACTAAAGGGTGAATTTTGCATTGGTATCTGACGCTGGGTGGAGATGGGAGTGAGAACGGGTTGCTATTTGCACTAAATTAAGGAGTCAAATACTTATTTATAAATTGAAGCAGCACTTGGTTCCACCCAATCTCGTGTCATTTAAGGTAAAATATTCCAGCTCTTCCTTCTTACACACAGTTATAACTGAAGATTGAACACCAGTTTAATTGCCCTGAAAGTTGCAATCAACATTTAGGAACGCATTTGCAAAAGTGAAAAGAGAAGTTGCTCATCTTTTATTGAGCAAACATGCATCTCATGCTGACAAAATACAGTATACTGCACCACAGGACCCAATTTACCAACCCTAACGCTGTGTATAACCTCCAGGAATGTTTCAGATAAAGAAGTCCAGACCAGCAGCGTTTATGACACATGTACTGTGTAATATTACACACTATTACACACTTCAGAATAGGCCACAATGCTCTGCAGACTCTACTTATACATGCATTTACAATAGCATTAATCCTACATTATCCTTCTTGTTTTGTTGACATGTAGACATTTTATATTAATGTTTTTTGCAATGTTATCAGAGTGTCCTGAGTCCTGAATAATTCATGTCAAGGAAGATCTAAATGACAAAGTACTCCCTAAAAGCATATATGCATGTATTGGTTTTCCACGGAAGCAATAAGAGCCGAGGATAAATCACGTCTTTGCAGCCATGTGGCGCCCTGAGTTGTAAAAGCTACAATGACAAAGGGAAGGCTTTGTCATTTCCACTGCAATCACAAACTTGATTTGTGTTAAGAAAAAACAAAAATAAATGTGCGAAAAGGTTCTTGTGTTTTGTTTGTCTTGAGTGTTTTTTCCCGGGTGTTCCAGTGTTCCTGTCCCACATCTTAGGTGGAGAGGAGACTTTTATATAAAAACGCATATAAAGCCCTTTTCAGACAAATAATCCATAAGGTTACATGGTTTATTTATTTGTCATTTTACAACATAGGGTTGCACGATGAAATGTTGAAGCCTCCTCACACTACACCCACATAGCTCAATCTGTAAACAAATATTTCAAATAAAAAATAATATAATAAAATAAAATAAAATAAATTAAATCCTTATACACATAAATGCCTACATTGCTGGATTCATCTTTCTGTTAAATTTATGGCTTTTTTTGTTTAATTAATTAAATGAATGTTTCTTGTGGTTTTATGCAGACATGACAGGACATTTACACAACAAGCCACAATGTGCCACGAAGAAAGAACGAGGGCGATAGAGAGCAGAGAGTTAAAAATGTTATGTTCAGGGTCTTTTTGATTATAAAGCAGGTGGAGGTGCTATATAAATGCTGTCAAAGTATCAAAACCCTCAATCCACAGAGAAATGCACACAGCCCATATTCAGAAACTGTGCCTTTAAATGAGCCGTCAGGACGTCTTTACAGTTGTGATGTCACAACTAAACTATATAGGCTATATAGGTCAACATGCCATTACAGTCATTCCCCGGCTGCACTGACGGTACAGAGACTCCAAAAGCACAGATGCAACACTGACCAATCAGAACAGATTGAGCTTTCAGACAGAGGGTGAACAGGTATATTCAGAGAGACAGTATGAGAAAACTAGTTGTTTTTTTTTACATAAAAGCATGTAAACATGTTCTAGTTTAAACCCAAAATTCAAATATTAATCTGAAAAGGAGTATATTATGTGACCTTTAATGATGGTCAAGATGGTCAAATTGATTTTCTTTGCGCATAACAGATTATGACTGATGAAATAAATTCATTACAGTGATGTTATTGTTTTTTGGGTATGTTTGCCTTCATTTGGTAGAGGTAGTAGAGATATACAGGAAATACAGTTGAGGGGGGTAATGAATGCAAAATGGTACCCCAGCCGGGAATGGATCCGCAGAAGTTGCTGTTATGCGCCTTAACCATTAGGGTGATCAGGACGGCCCAATTCATTTACTATAGTGATATTAGAAGATATGATTCAGATATGAGACCAGCATTTTCGATTGTCATCACATTTACGCACAGTAACAAGGTGCAGGTCTGAAAGTGGCTAAAGCGATGAATTGTGTGTTGGTCCTTGACAGAAACCTTTCTTGGTTGTTTCCCTGACTGCCCATATTCTGTAAAATGCAACCTTGTAATCGATGAATTACACATACAAAGTGGATTAATACATTCTGCAGAAAGCTATAGCCATTAGTGTTATACTGGATGCCTAGGTCACTAACTAGCCAACCCGTTCTCACTCCAAACTCGTAAAATACGGACGTTTGGACAGTGGCTGTCAGCGTCTGAAGCGACGAAAAAAGCGCCCTTCAGCGTGTTTGTAGAACAGCAGTTACATGGGGTTTGAAGATGACGTAACACTAAGAGCGACTATGGTAGCGATTAGTATGAAAGGCCGAAATTCCACGTAGGGAGGTTGGTTGGGGTGGTGGATGGGTCAAACAATACAGGACTTTCACCCAGGAGACCGGGGTTCGTGTCCCACATGTCACGTTTCCTAAACCCAACCGGTTGCTTTTTTCTTTTCCTAAACCCAACCGTCCCGTTATTGGTTTCCTGAACCCAACCTTCCCGTTCTTCTTTTCCTAAACCCAACCGTCCCGTTCTTCCTGCGTGTCACAGAAATGTAAGCCCACCCACGACCATTTCCTTAACATAACTGCGTCAAAAGGGACGCCAATAGTCCCAACCAAGCGCGTTTAGATAAAGCGCGTTGTATGACGCTAAAGGAGACTTTTAGCGTCAACACGACAAAGGCACCTGACCAATCGTCCGTATTTTACGAGATGGGAGTGAGAATCTGTTGCTAAAGCAAAGCCACTACCATAACTACTAATACAAATAAACAGAAATAACCTTCATCATAATATGAATCCAAGTGAAATGGATGTATTGTTATAAACCAAAATGACTCCAATGCTCCACTGTAAAAACAAATTTAGAAAAGACATTAGCTGTCTTTAATGTGGGTCGGTGTTATCAACAATAGGCAATATGTCTGCATTTAGAATTCTAGCTTTTATAACACCTTCATTGAAACACACAACTTGTTAAATTCTCAGAGCTTTTCAATCTTGCGGGCCAAACACGGTATTGTAAAACATAATACAGCTCATTGTGCTCATCACAGCCATATTTCCTCATATCTTCCTTTGAACGCAGCACCTGGCCCTCGGTAGCTCTGTGCATCCGCAAAATGGTTCAATGCATTCAGCTCTACATAAGCACTTTCCCGAGAAAATCAAATCCTGCAGCTAATTTCTTTCTCTGTGGCCTGGCATGGAAAAAAGAGGAGAAGAGAGGACAGGAAAGCTGTTTTCTTTTTCTTTTCTTTTGAAGGCCCTCCATTAAAAATAAATGATTCTCTGATTCAGTGAAAAGAAGGCTGGGATTGGGATCGTCTCCCAGACGGAGACGGGCAGAGTGAAGCCTTAACCGGTCCAGGTTTAATATCTCCTCTCCCTTTCTTTCTATTTTACTTGTTTCTAAAAAAGAGCATATGTGATCGGCAAACCCTCTCTGGTTAAAGGTTTAAAAAATTGTTAGTTGCTTAGTGACGCCTGGCTGGAGACGTAACATAAAAGACTACTGCAGCTTGCTGTATGCCTCTTCTAACTTCCAATGGTAAAATATCCCAACAGCAAAGCCGTTAATGCTGGTAAGATAAAAATCTCTAGCATGTCTGTATTGTCAGTGACAAGCCAGTAGATCAGAGAGAATTGTCAGAACATTGTGCTTTGATTAATTGTGCTTTGTTGTAAGAGACAACCAAAACACAGTTTTATTTTGGAAGGGGTGGGGGGGGGGTGCTGAATACAGTCAAAGGAATGACCGCACACTAAAATCGCACTCTAGTAACTTTATTTGTGCAATGTTTCAACTTGGCTGTAGAACTGTGGAAATGTGTCACCTGGAGAAGATCAACACTGGGTTGAAATAGTGCAATATTAAAGTTTTCTGGGAGCAGGAGGGCTTGAAAATAACAGCTAACTGTCTATGCCTTCCAAAACCATTACAAATCACTGTTAAAAAGAAATACGAAAGAGATATAAGGGATTTGTTTTTCTGGTGCGGAAAGTCTCGGCACACCACATGCATTCAAATCTATGGTTTCTATGATGCAGAGTGAAAATAAAAACGCTAAACGTGCATCCCTCTATCATTCCCCTCTGAAACAGCCTCTATCATTGTGAATACATAAAGTGCTCTATATACCATGAACATGTGTGCTCCTAAATGCAGACACACACACAGCATAAAGATACACACATAATAACAATAACATGCTGCTAAGGCTTATTCGTAGCTGTGAATAATTCATGTATTTTGAAGATTTAATGATGTGTGCATCATAGCGGATGGAGTATTCCTGGTCAGTCAAGGTCCCAAACCCTGCCTGCATCAGGACTGCAGCAGAATGCCTAACAAGACTGGGGATACCAATGTTTTGATGAGAGAGTGTGTGTGTGTGTGTGTGTGTGTGTGTGTGTGTGTGTGTGTGTGTGTGTGTGTGTGTGTGTGTGTGTGTGTGTGTGCGTGTGTGTGTGTGTATGTGTCTGTTCTTGTTTAACAAGTTTAAAGGGTTGTTTGAGGGTTAAAACTTGGTTTTAGGATTAGGGTTAGAATTAGGTTCTGGTTAGGGTGAGGGTAAAGGTTAATGTTAGGCATTTAGTTGTGATGGTTAAGGTTAGGTGTGCGTGTGTGTGTGTGTGTGTGTGTGTGTGTGTGTGTGTGTGTGTGTGTGTGTGTGTGTTTGTGTGTGTGCGATGCGCTAGGGAGTGGTCTTAAGATCACAGGGCAAAAGCTGCAAGCAAAACGCATCTTTAATTCCTACGCTGTTTATCTTTCCTCGTGTTAGAAGTGCAAAGGGTCTGTACAATGTAGAAAACCTCAACGATAATTACACTCAATTTCATTTGACGCGCAAAGGAAATAGCTCTCGGTAAATCCCGAAAACAATCTTTAACACCCTCAGAGAAGAGTGTTTACATCAAAGCGGCATCAATAATTCCACGCTGAGACTAATTTCCTACAGGTTAAATTTGCATTTGTCCCTGACAAGCGTAGTAAAGACAGTGCAAGGGCAAATCATGCAGAGAAGTAACACACGTCCAAGAGTTTAATAAATTATAATAGTTGTCTTCATCTACACTCTTTGCAATAGCAGAATATGCTTTAAATGCTTGTTCACTGTCTATATGGCAGCAGTAAGTAGGGAGTGCAAGGATTGAAGGCACTGTGCCTATAACTGGATTTACACTGCATTTGCATGAGCCTTTTCTACACTACATTAGGCAGAAAGTGGAGATAAAGCTAATAATGTGAGCCCTTTCTTTTACGACATTGATGAGCTAATTTAAGCCATTACCCTTGAGATTTTTTTTTGTTACCCTAAGGAAGAGTTTGCTGAGCAGGCTTGCTCTTTTTCACTAGCATTCTGCCACAAGAGTCAAACACTTTAACTTCTGGCAACTAACCAGTAAAAACATGTGGCACTTGTTACTAATGCTGTATTTACACTGCATGGTACAACCAGGCCCCCAGAACAAGCGCCGGGCTTTGAAGATTTGCAGATTACATAGTGGCCAAACAGTGGAATTGCAACTCCCGGCCCGTCACGTGATACCCTCTGGCCCAAAAAGACTTTTTTCCCATGGACTTACATAGCGAAAAAGACGTCTGTGAATCAGTGGATGTATTGTTTAAGCGTCACAATCCTTGCAAAATGACTTGTTTTACTATCAGAATTTGATCTATTTAGTCCAAAGACATTTGGAAAGTCTAGAAGAGCTGCATGATTAAATAATCCAATCCCCATTCAAGTTAACAAAGCGTTAAACCAAAGGTAGCCGGCTCTGCTGGCAGAGGTCTGAGCTGAGCAGATACTAAAAGGTGGAGTTTAAACACTGCAGACCCCTGATTGTTCAGAGAGAATTGTCACACGGGACATCCTGCACAAACCTGCCATTTTTAAATAGCCAAGCTATTGTCAATAGCGGCCGCAATTGTTTTGTTTACCCGCCCCAGATTTTAAAAAATTGACAAAGTGCAGACATTGTTGCTGATGAAAGGATCCAGCGAGTGTCGTGTGGCAGATGATGTCACCGCAGTTCCACGTGTCGTCACTATGGCAATCAGTTGAGAATCCCGCCTGCACAGAGAGGGTACTATCCACTAGAGCTGTCAATCTTCCTCTATAATACCATTCAAATTGAATTTGTAATTTTTTTTAGGGCACCTACATCATGGCGCATTGCACACAACTTTGTTTACATTCATTTCCCACCACGAGCACACAGCAACTAACACAAATCAACAGAACTCTGTAATGAAACATCTAACAAGTGTATTGAAGAAACACTGCTGTGAAGGCTAACGGTGCTCGGTTAGCACAATGACATCATGTCAGAAAGCACAGCCGAAACGATTTGTCATAATCTAAGTAACAATACTGTTAGCCATGATGCTAACGGCATTAATAACTAAGCCAAACGGTGCTGTCACTACTATTTTATTGATTTATAAGCAACCTGTTTCTTGCAGATTGTCACATTACTGAGAATACAGCTATTAGAAGGTATGAAGTCGAAGCTAACTCTGACAGCTGTAGGGCAGCTAACATAGGGTGACCAGAAGTCCCGGTTTGACCGGGACAGTCCCAATTTTGAGTTGCTTGTCCTGAGTCCCGACAAAAGCCTCTCGGGACGCTAAAATGTCCCAGTTTACACCAACCACTATGAAATTGTCCCGGTTGTTATACCGTCTGTTATGCATCTGCATAATCAACCCGTTCTCATTCTGACACCGTAAAATAAGGACGTTTGGACAGTGGCTGTCAGCGTCTGATGCAACGAAAATGGTGGCTTTCAGCGTGTTTGTGTAACACACCGGGGAGAGCAGCAGTTAGATAGGATTTAGCGAGTACTATGTAAGGGCGAATTTCCACATAAGGAGGTTGGTTGGGGTGGTG
This sequence comes from Sander vitreus, assembly GCF_031162955.1. Lineage (NCBI taxonomy): Eukaryota > Metazoa > Chordata > Actinopteri > Perciformes > Percidae > Sander > Sander vitreus. The sequence continues at coordinate 6,582,591 of NC_135871.1, read as the reverse complement.
GATGGGTCAAACACAGGACTTTTATCCAGGAGACTGGGGTTCGCGTCCGTCTTGTCACGCTTGCTATAGTCGTTTTTTTCTTTCCGACCCGTTCTTCCCGCGTGTCACAGAACCGTACCGTACATTCAATTTTAGCTTCCCCTTCGTTCGAGACCGACAACGCAATTCAGGTCAATGATGTGATCAGGGTCAAAGAAAGTTGACATTATTACAACGTATCAAGAGAAAACAACTACAATTGTTATCACTAGAGATTTGTATCCGACATAAAGCTTCATAGCACTTCATCATCTGTTCTGTCGCTAGGTTCTGTGTAAGGGATCGTTGACAAATTACCGTTTTGGTAGATCTGCAATGACAGTAGGGATGCAACACATTGGCTATTTTTTGAAAACATATTCACTAAAAATTTGTTGTCATGATGATTGCATTACTTCCCAATATGTACAGTTCAGTTATTATTATTTCTGGAAAATATGAAATAAAAATCTAATTCTCTCATTCTGATTGCTGTAGTAGGCTACTTCTCAATCACTCACTGCTACTTACTACAGGTCACGGTTTCCTGAAAAGACCATTTATATGGAAGCAGGACTCAATTTTCTCTGAAAAATATGACCTGGACTGGCACATGTTCACGTTAAAAAGCATGTGCGTGCACGAGCACTATGGTCACGCGCAAAGTTTCTCGGTTTTAGTTCCGGGAAATCTGGTCACCCTAAGCTAACAAAAACTTTAGCTGTCTCCATGAAGCTCCCTGCTAAGCTAACGTTACTATAACTTACGATGCAGTTAGGAAACAAGAACGGGCTAACTAATGTTAACATAAGCACTTTGGCTCAGTGGATGTCGATTTTAAAGTCATGTTAAAACTATTTCCCATCCTTCTTCCGATGTCACTCCCCCCTGTACTAACGTTAATCGGTACTTAATGTTAGCTCTGGGATGTTGTAGTAACGTTACTCTTTACGTAACATTAGCTTAGACCTCACAATGCCTTGTGTTTCATAAGACGTTACACGTTACACATGCGGGTAGGCCAAGGAGTGAGATTAGCTAACGTTAGCCAACATTTTTATAAAAAAAAAGTCACATTCGAATAGTAATTTCAGCATTCAACTAGTATCCATTTTTTTACTATTGAAATTATATTTGACTTTCGGTATTTGTTCCAACAGCCCTAATATCCACAGTTAAAAACTAAATAGAGCGTGGCCGTTTAGCTCAGTTGGTAGAGCGAGCACACATGTACATGGGCTAGTTCTTTAACGCAGAAGGTCCAGGGATAGAATCCGACCTGTGACAGTTTTCCTGCATGGCTTCCCCCCTCTCTCTCCCCTTTCATGTCTCAGCTTTCCTGTCCAATAAAGGCAGAAATGCCCCCCAACCCCTCAAAAAAAAAATTAAAAGCACCTAATGCTTTTCTCTATTTCATTTTGAACCATGCAGTGAAAATCAGGCATAACATGGTTGTCCTGTGATTATAAAATTATAGAATTGTTCTCTCTTTGATTACATTTTATTTTAAACACAGAACTGCAAATATTGTATTATAAAATGGTGATCATACTATTTTTTTTTATGTTATTCTTTCATAGATTTAGTGGAGCAACAGTTCCTCAACAAGTATACACAGAGTGAAGGTCAACAAGTATTGACCTTAACTTCAACAACATATATTCAATTGATGCTCTGTTTTGAAGCATATCTTCTTGTCTGTTTTAAAATGTCCAAAAGCCTTTTTGATGTGTTGTTTTGGTGGATTGGTTGCCTTTCTGCACTCTGACACTCTCTGCCTCGCTTGTTTGGATGAAGGGGCACTCCACCAATTTTACACATTACAATCAGTTTACACGCCAAAGGAAATACTTTGAAAATGGTTGTACTGTATATTTACTTAGCAGGCTCAAGCTCTCTAAAGTTTTAGGAAAAACCATAATGATAAAGTTCTGATTTTTAAAAAAATCCTATTTTTGGTAACAGATTTTGTATCGTGCTTTCTTCATGCATAAAGGTAGATCCACTTATATCCACCACATTAATAGCATTTTAAAGTTTATTGTTTATCAAGGATCCCCATTAGTCATCACCATAGTGAAGACTATTCTTCCTGGGGTCCAACACAAGACCATTCAACTGTGGGATATGTAGCTACACCAATTATAGTAATAACGAGGTTTGGATAAGGCTTCGTTTCAGTACATATAAAAAGTCCTCTGTATTTGAACAGAACAGCAACACATAAGCGCACATCAATGCTAAAGAACAAGTTCCTGTAGGCATTTTCCCCGGGAAAAAGCAAGATGGTTTTGGCAAGAATTTACAATAAATCAAAACTTGATCCCTGGTATTTAACCCTGGCACAGGCTGCACAAGTAAGGATGGATGCTCACGTGTCAGAAACTCAACCTTTGAACTTAACTGGCTCCTGAAAAATGTTTGACAGCTGCTGTATACACATGCCCCAGGGCAAATCTTGTGCAGAAAGCAACCTCAAAATGAACCTTTTTATTATTTTTCATCACAGAAGTAGATCATTGTGTGGTGGAACCATAATACCTTAGAGGCAGCATTGTTTACCAGTCCACTGTGTGGATCTTAGTTGTGTTAAGTACACTCATGTGAGACTTTGCTCACATTCTTTCTGCTGATGTGATCTATGTTCCTACTGGTCACAGCCGTTCTGTCTTCATCAGACGAACAGTCAACATGGAAATGGAGTTGATGAGAGAGGGACCAAAATGACCGTTTGATTAATGGAATCATTTCTTTTGACAGACTTTGCTCATCATAAAATCGACAGACTAAGCCAATTTCACCCGTTGATCGAATGTAATGGAAACTAATGAGATGCAGAGATGTGCTTATCTATATTCGCTGTGTGTAATCTTAACTTAATGTTTAATAATTGCGCCATTCCATGCCATCTGTTATTGCTAATGGAAATTAAAAGGGGTTTGAAATTATTCACACTATAACTACTTAATTAGTTAGTAATTCCCCAAGAACCCTCACTTGATACAGCTCATTTCAGATAGGATAAGTTCAGCAGGTACGAAGTGGAGTGATGTAATCGTTATCAGAACATGTCTGCAATATCAGTCCCCTCTGAATCTGACATGACAGTAAGTTTCATGGGCTGCTCATGCCCGCATCACTTAAATGTCTGGCCCCTTTTACCTTCGTCATGTTATCCAGTGAGAAAAACCTGAGTCCAGTTCTGACATCTCTGACATTATTGCCAAATATTGGGTCATTTCCTTTGGGAAAGCGCTCCGTCTCTCTGCTAGTTGACCATCTGCTCTAATTCCAATTGGCAGCAGGGTTCAGCCCAAAGAGAGAGCTGACCCAACGTCTCAACTCTGGTTTTGCTGAGAATTTTCTCTGCTCGTCATTCGTTGCAAATTGGACACTTGATTCTCCTGGGTTAGCGGATAATGACATGCAAACTCCAAACAGGGTTTACAGCTGGGGCAGGCACTATATTTTTGGGAGATTGGGCAAAAGATTCATAATAATCTTTGATCCATCCATCCATCCATCCATTTTCAACCGCAATTGGGGGTTGGGTCGCGGGGGCAGCAGCTCCAGCAGGAGACCCCAAACTTCCCTTTCCCGAGCCAAATTAACCAGCTCTGACTGTCTCTATTTAAATAGAGACAATGGTAAAGTCGCTCTCTTAGTTTTGCTGGATCTCAGTGCTGCGTTTGATACAGTGATTGGGTAGTGAAGATACTGCTGGACAGACTGGAAAACTGGGTCGGACTTGCTTGCACAGCCCTTAACTGGTTTAAATTGTATCTGCAGGATAGACTGTATTTTGTATCAGTGGGTCCTTACAAATCTGAATGAACAGCATTGACATAAAGTATTATCGACTTACAAAGCACTGAATGGTTTGGGGCCAAAATACATGTCTGATATGCTGCTCTGTTACCAGTCATCCAGAGCTCTAAGATTATTTGGGACAGGCTTGCTCACCGTCCCCAGGGTCAGAACCAAACACGCAGAAGCAGCTTTCAGTTTCTATTCACCACAGCTCTGGAATAAACTTCCAGAGATCTGCCCCAACCCTGTGTTCTTTTAAATTGATGCTTAAAACTTTTCTGTTTGCCATTGCTATTCCTGAGGTCATTTAAAGATCTTCATTCAGATACTACTCCACTTCTTGAATCTTTTAAATCAACTGTTCATTTTTTGTTTTGTTAGTTGTTTGTTGTTCTCTCTTTTTTTATGACCATGTCATGTTTTCTGTTTTAATTGTTTTGTGTGTCTATGTATGTGTAAAGCCCAGAATTGCCTTTGTGTTTGAAATGTGCTATATAAATGAATTGCCTTGCCTTCATGTTTACGTAGCTAGATAGAGCCTTGAATCACAGTATGTCATCTCAAAGGGTTTTAATAAAAAAACAGGGTGGAAAGTTTTCATAGAATTGCCACTATATACTTACCTTGCGGAATTCTCGCAATATCACGAGATCAGGTGAGAATTGCGCGATCACTTATCACACGAAAATACATCTTGTTAGGCTTTAGGTGTCTGTGTCCCAAAAGCGGCGGTTCGACCAATCAGTGTTTGGAGATTACCTATACTGGCAGCTACGGGCGTGGTTTAGGTATGTGTGACCACCACGACTGTTCGTTCAAAACAATAATGGCGGACGTGATAGACAATCATCTGCCAAGTTTTTTTTTTTTTTTTAAAGTGCCTGCCCTTTTCCAATGATGGCTTCTCAGATGGTTCTGTGTAACAAACCATCTCGTTGGAGATGAGGTGCTCCTCACCTGTGAAGTGGACGAGAGCAGCTGGGGGCGGTGCCAAAGTTTCCAGCCGTTTCAAGCAGCCTTCGGTCTGAACAGAAACACTCCCATCCTGTTAGGTCCGATTCCGATTTATTAAAATATTATCAGACCCATACATCAGCTCGTACACAGTCTCAAGATGTTTTTATTATGACAGAGTAGCTGTTAAAATGCTCTCGAGGCGATCTGTTGCTGATGTTAATAAACAGACTGTAGATGATCCGTAATCTGAACGGATTTAGTCTCTCTGACTTCTAAACATCATTATCAGCCACACAACATGTGTTCTGTACAGAATAAGCCTTTAAATCAGACAAATAGCAATTCAAATCCCTCCAATTAAAAAACGATATGAAGTTTACATAAAAAAAGTCATAATTTTGAGTCGATTCTGAACCAATATGCTGTTAGATTAGATCAGCTGAGAGCCAGGCGTTTCCCATCATACCCTGGGTCTTGCAGTCGGTGGAGAGCAGCTGCGTCGCCTGGCTCTATAAACTGCGGCCGCCTTGATCTCGTGAGGTTATCGCTGCCTACGTGTGCCTGACGTCAGAGCAAGTCGGGATCAAGTCGGACACAAATCTAACCAGCATGCATTGGGCGGCAATCGCAGATGAAAAAGTGACGTATGGTAGTTACGATGCGCCCTACTGCACACTAGTTAGGCTATTAATTATGAAACACACACACACCATTTACGCGTTTGGATTGCAGATGTGCTCAGTCAGTCTTGACAAATTTTGCTCCTAAACTAGCTGCAGTATATCTATGGAGTTATATTCCTATCTTTATTCAAGAGCGCATTCTTTCAATTTGAGAGCATTTCTCACTGATATTACATTCAGATTTTGTAATAATTTCCCTCAAAAGCTTGCTCTCACACTCAAATAGTCACTGCTGGTGCTTGGATTTGTTCTGCTTCTGCTCAAACTTTCTGCTTGGACTCAGATATGTTGTTGCTTGCACAGATTTTCTGCTCTCAGCTTCGGCCCTTCTCCTCGCACTCAGGCTGATAACACAAGAGACTTTAAGTGCAGCTGTTGATGATGTTCACTACAAACAAAACTTGCAGATGGTTGTAGTCTGTAGCCAGCCGTACAGTAGGTAGATCTGGAGCAGATGGTTGTAGTCTGTAGCCAGCCGTACAGTAGGTAGATCTGGAGCAGCAGGGTGACTTCTAGCTTTCATGGGTTGGTGAGAAGACACTGTGCTGCTATGATGCATCAGCTCAACAGTGTCGAGCCTTTCAGGCCCAACTGGAAGAAAAGTAAGTCAAAAAAAGATACTTGTTTTTTTCTGTTCAGTTTGCTTTGTATTAATAAAAAAATAAATAAAAAAAAAAAACACTATTTAAGGAGCAAATTAGAAAGCATGTCATTTCTAGATCTGTTTTTATTATAGTGGTGAAATTGTACTTAACATTACAACGTTTTATACAGACTGATTTGAATCCATCATTTTCAGACTAATGTTATATGAAAGAATAAAGACTAAATTCTGATGAACAACACATAACATTGACGCAAAAACTGTATGTTCTTTTAAGTTATATTACGGTTTAGGTTTTACTATTGGTTAACCAAACGAGGAAAAAATACTAAGTGTGGTCATTAAATACAGACATACTGTCCGTCATATGTCGTTCAATCTAGCTAAACTATAAAGAAAATCTATTTGTTTACGGACATCAAGCTAGGCTATATGCTAGCAACATATGCTACGTGCTTAATTTATGTTACTCACCCTCAGTTGTGGACCTAACTTGATATGTCCCACTTCAAAGCTTTCTCCCGTTTCCTGATGGGTGCAGGTGAAAGAGCGTCGACCATTCTGTGCACATTATTGACATATACTAATAATAAAGCGATGGACAGCAGGGGTAAATAAACTTGGTTACAGAGCGTAACGCGAACGGGGTAGGGATCATTTCATTGGTACAACACTACACCTAACATTCTATTGGTTGGGGAATTTTGATAGGATTGTAACACAAAAAATCCGAGAGCGCAGGAGAGATCCGAGAGGAGAAGATTTGTAAGCGCGCAGAATCAGCCTGAGTGCGAGGAGAAGGGCCAAAGCTGAGAGCAGAAAATCTGTCCACAGAACAACATATCTGAGTCCAAGCAGAAAGTTTGAGCACATGCAGACCAAATCCAAGCGCAAGCAGCGACTATTTGAGTGTGAGAGCAAGGTTTTGAGGGAAATTATTACAAAATCTGAACGTAATATCAGTGAGAAATACTCTCAAATTGAAAGAATGTGCTCTTTAATAAAGATAGGAATATAACTCCATATACAGTATATCGTGTTGTTTCGTCACATGATCAAATGAGACTTGACATTGGACAACATCAACATATTACCCAGCAATCATATTCACATAATATTAGAGTAGGCTATATGAAAAAAATACCAAAGAAAATAACAAATTATTCATTTCAGGGGTGCACAATTGTATCGTTTGATCACATTTTTTTAATCCAAAATAGTTCATTTGTTTGATTCGTGTCAATCCAATGAGTTTATACATTTTTTATGTAATAAATGGTCAGTAGTTTCAAAATCATCACAGAATACACATTTGTTGGTTTCAATACCATGGAGAGGGAAAGCTAAAAAAGGTCTCACTGTTTTTTTGCTTTCTGCCTCCCACACCTTTGAGTCTATAATACCTTTACAGCTGTAAAACACTGCATGTCTGTATGCACAATGTGTGATATGCACATAAAAGAGGAATTTAATATTTGTTAGGCCTATAATTTCTTTCATTTTCCCCATGTTAAACTCGGAAGCTGACTCTCAGAAGAAATAGAATTACTTTGGGGATTTTAATGCCTCTAGACAGCAATTTGATCAAGGAGAATTCAAAGCAGGCAGGGGACATTTAAGAGGTTTAAATATATTTAATTTCACATGTTTACTTCACAATGTACTGAATGTTCAGTGAAGAGATAGGATTGTTATTGAAAATACCATTACTTACCATCTTCTCGCCTCAATTTCAGCTGTCATGGTGAGACCCAGAGGAGGCCTAACAAATAGCTGTGGACAGATTCATGCCTGTCAGATTGAGAGCCAAAGATGTAATTATTCCATTAACGTAGCATTCTGCCGTTATAATTGAAGTCATAATAGACAATGACTGTCGGAGAGGCCTTCCTGTCACGCATTAAGATCAAATAAATACAGTGAGAGACAGACACAGCGCTGAAGAGGTTGGTGTTGTTTATCAGTGCCTCTTCTGGGAGGTCGGTATCAGCAGCGACTGAATTATAGACATTCTCCTAATTTCAGACAATATAATATAGTTCATTTAGTGATCAGCTTTCATCAGCTTTTCAAAGTGTGATGAGTAAGTTCATCATGCATCATTTCCCCTGTCCTGTATGTCAAAAGTAATAGTTTTTGTTGTTTATGATTTTATTGGGTGCTTGCTGCCAATAAACATAATCCAGGCAGCAATGTTAATGTGATTTTTAAGGGACAGAGTTGATTGATGATGGACATAGCACAATAATAATAAAAGTCCCATAATAAAATGTGACCACGCCAATCTTCACGTTTGCATTCTGCAGATTATTAAATTCCTTTACAGCACCACAAGAAACGGTTTAACTGTCAGTCAGTACAAACAAAGCTTAAGTTCTCATAGTGGCAGGTGGTGAAAATCTTTCCTCCTTGTTCATTGTTCCTCCTGATAGACAAATCGCAGGGAAGTGGCAACATCCTCATTAGGACAGGACGCAATGGCGTTCTTTCACAGGCTACATGAAAAAAATCACTGGCAAGAGAACACATTACCCTTGGTCTTATTTGTGTGTGTGTATATATATATATATATATATTAGGTCTGTCAATTGATTAAAAAATGTAATCTAATTAATTACATACTCTGTGATTAATTAATCAAAGTTAATCGCATACATAATTAACGGTGCCTGAACCGATATTTTTTAAGAAAGTAAAAAAAGAAAAGAAAAAAAAAGGGTACTAAACAACAGTCGGTGACATTAAAGAATGGTTTGTTTATTGCTAAGGCCATATGGTCAAAATGAAATGATTTAATAATAATGTATAACAATAACAATAACTTATTTCACTAGTAAATTGCTGTTGAACGACAAAAACAACCACCAGATGGGAAAAGTACATTTACAATAACTTCAAATGCACCACGAAGCTGTAGTTTACCAGTTTCATTGAACGTACCGTGCAGATTGTTACATACCGGTGTTGAATCCTCTACAGTAAAACACAGTCAAACTTTACACCGTTTAGCGCTAGCTGTCAGCATTTTAACCGTGTTTAATCCAGCTACTAGCTAGCGGTAGGCTAACGTTAGCTACTGTCGAGTATAGTGTTAACTAGCGTCACATGCAGCGATGTTTGTGTTGCCTGTATCGTCTTCAGAGCATCAGAGAGAAGCGCAGACATATCAGTGGCACCAGATTTCGGTAGCCAGGGTTGGCAGGAATTGGCAACATATTCGTCACTGGCATTTCCAATGACACCCTGATTACATGCCATATAAAATTACAATACATATAAAATGACTGAACATAGTAATCAATGTACAATATACAGTTGCAATACACAGTACACACAGAAAACAATTACAGAATGTTAAACAACTAAAATTGCACATGTACATTCAGAATACATGGCTTCATAAAGAAAACATTTAAAGTGATTAAATGGAATCAGGCTGTTGAATTTATTACACCTTAAAGGGACAGTTCATCCCAAAAAATGTAATATATAATACAAACTATAATGGAACTAGATGGCACTGTGCTTGTTGTGCTCAAAGTGCCAACAAATACATTTGAATACATCCCAACAGCAATTTCTCTTTCCAGAAATCATGAGTTACTCAAGATAATACACATACCTGGTTTGGAGCAGTTTCATGTAGGAACTATTTCCTTTCTACCAAACTACACTGTACTGTATCACGCAGAAGGAAAAAAAACGTATGGACCAGGGGCTCGTGCTTGTGACAGCGCAAGATATGAAAATGTATGGCGTCCTCCTCGGCTGAGCTGTACCGGTAACAAGCTCAGGTGAGCTAGCAGTAAGATTGGGCATCAAGAACCAGTTCCAACTTGCAATCGTTTCAAAACTTCTTTGTATTTTGATTATCGGTTTAACATGTGCAAATGTTGGTTTCCGTGGCAGCCACCATACTTGCAGGCATGGAGCACAGTAAGCAGCGCTCTAAAGTGTGGCCTGGTAAAACTCTAAATCACCACTGAATAAAAAACGATTTTACTCTTATCTGTGAAATAAGCATGTGACCCGTTTCAACTCCACCCCTCAAAGAATTGGAATTGAGAATGGATAAGAACCGGAATCGAAAGGAAGAATCGGAACTGGAATCAGAATTGTTAAAATCAAAACAATGCCCAATCCTAGCTAGCAGTATTGGTTAGCTAAAAACTAATCTCCATCGTCATCAGTGCGCTTTCTTCTGCACCATGATACGGTTGGCGGGTGTAGTTTGGTAGAAAGAAAATTGTTCCTACGTGAAACTACTCCCAACCAGGTCTGCAGATTATCTTGATTAACCGAGTCATGATTTCTGGAAGAGACATTGCTGTTGAGTTTTTCCAAATGTATTTCTTTTTTGGATTTGAGCACCACAAGCCGAGTGCCATCTAATTCCATTGTATTGGAGAGAAGGCAGACTTCTCTACGGCCAAAATCTCCAACACTGGGAAACTCAAACCAAAACATTCTAGATTGATAAATTGGACTACAGGTAAGAGGAAAATATTTATTTTGAACTGTCCCTTTAAGGTTTCTCACATGTGTTAGTTATGATGCGTATATTTAATATGTCTGGCTAACAAGCAGTGGTGGAATGTAACTAAGTACATTTAAGTACATATTTGAGGTACTTGTACTTCATTTGAGTCTTTTATTTTCATTACAATATTGTACTTTTTAATCCACTACATTCATCTGACAGCTTTAGTTACTAGTTACTTTACAAATTAAGATTTTTACACACAAAACACATGTAGTTTATAAAATACGATGTTTTATTATAAATTAAACTACCCAACAATATAACGGCCTACAAGTATGGCTGAAATGATCAGCCGATTAAACTCTTAGCTGATTGACAGGACTGTTTGGATCGTTTCCAGTTTCTAAAATGTGAGGGTTTTTCTGCATTGAGTACTTTTAATACTTTAAGTACATTTTCCTGATGATACTTACATACTTTTACTTAAGTACCATTTTCAATGCAGGACTTTTATTTGTAACATAGTATTATCTCAGTGTGGTATTAGTACTTATTTTTAAATAAAAGATCTGAATACTTCTACCACAGCTAACAAGCTGTGATACTGTCCTGTCCTCTCTTGTGTGTTCTGATTTACAAGCTGGCTATTATCATATGGTGTCATATCAGTTAATGTATTTTGGAATAGAAAACTTCCATTATTTGTCCAACATAATTTGGCCTACATAATTGGTGGGTTATGAGTTTTTCTACAACCTTGGCAGCTAAATGTTAATTTTTTCCAACTTGTTTGAGACCTGACACATTCTACTGCCAATTAATAATAATATCACTGGGACAAATGTTCTCAGAAAATTTCCATCCAATTATAGGATCAACATTTGGACCAGGATTTATATAACTTCACCTTCAAATCATGTGACCAGTAATGTCAGTGTCCGAGACCGTTTGGGATTGCCCCTGTTCCATTTTGTGCTATTTATTGTAAAATGGTTTAACACTATAGTAGCAGAGCAGGCAACACAGTAAGGTACACTTTAGATTATAAAAACAAAATTAAATGCTCGAGTGGAGCAGAGATTTAGCAAGCCAATGGCCTAAATGGGTATATACAGTACATATGACACAGAGTGAGACGTGGACAGGACAGGACACAGTAGGCACTTAGTTCGTCATCAGACAGGACAAAACAAAACATGATCAGATCTGCAGTCCAATCCCCACTAGTCTGGATCAACAGAAGTACATTTCCAGGATAACTGCCTGACATCCGGCGCGTCCCTCCGCTTCCGCTCTCTGTGTGTTGCCGTTCTCAAAATTCCTTCTCTTCGGGAAACACAACAAACTTTAAATTAGCAAGCTACACGCTGAAAATGGCAAGTTTTGGAGAAAATTTGGATCGTGCAACAAGGCAGGCCTGCTTGGTTCTTTCGTGGAATGATTGTAAAGATTTACAAAGAATATGTTTACGGCATTTACTCTCTAACTGGGACATTTTGGGACCGATTGGTGGGATTGCTATGAACAAAGTACACACGGCGATACACTGGTAAGAGCAAATTACATTTAATCATGTATCCAGCTAATTTAAATAGCTCACGTTACTTTATTACTTTACTTTAACTTTTAACAGTTAACTTCATTTAATACTGTATGTGGCGTTTTCTTTTTCTGGGTGCAAATGTTCCACCAAAACAAGGTCCTTCCCGAGACCATTAGAGCCACCGTTGCTGCGTCCAGAGCTTTGTGCCGCCCAAAACGATTGTGATTGGTTTAACCCTCTGAAACCCAAGCCATTTTTGAGCGTTTTTTGCTCCTGTCACATTCTTACTCACTGTGAGCACATTTTTTACTCTATCTGCAAGTTTTGCATCTCAAATTAACAAGCACAACTATGGCCAGAAGTCGGAATAACTCCTAAATGTCTTCTAAGCAGTATAACAAAGTTATAATGGCACAAAACATAAAACAAATACGAAAAACCTAAGTTAAATTTATTTGATAATTTATTCATTTTTAAACTGAAAAACAGGTGAGACAGATAATTAAACATTTCTCTAAGGGTACACATGTATATACAATACAGAGGAAAAAAAAGAATTTTGGCTGTACATAATTCACACAAAGAATTATGTTAATTTTTCCAAACTTAACACCAGTGGTGGAATGTAACAGCTTTAGTTACTAGTTTTTTATTGAGTACTTTTGCTTTTAAAGAAATGCTCTCCTATCCCAGAATGTATGCGGGGTGTAGCCAGACCACGCAAGACTAAATCCCCCATAAATAGCCCTGTTTTCAGACTATAACTGATAGATATTGGGGTGGGGGAATTATTATTCCTGTATTTTAGGGGTAGCTTAATAATAGATCCAGTTATGAACTGACCTTCATGTTATTAAACTTCATCAACAGTTCTCCCTGGGAATATAAGGGTTTTATTTAATAGAAGGTATTTGATTTATCCAGAGCACAGCGCGAGAAGCTCAGGTGTGGAGGTTTCAGGGTAAATATTTGACTTTCTGAGTTTACACTGTATATTGAAGATTATGAGTTTGAGAGACCAAACGCTCCATGTGCGAGGTCTTGTCTTCCACCACCCTCCTGATCTGCCCATCGATAATGTTTCCTGCCCATCCATCACTCTCAGTGGACTCTCCGATTTCATAAACATGGCCGTGTAAACACGCGCCTTTGCATTCTGCATGAGTTCTCATAGACACTCTTTGAGACCTAGTGTATTTTCAAAGTGTGTGTTTGGTTGAGGCAGTAATGTGGAAATGGTTTGATGAGGAGCAGAAATGCATCATTCATTAGCACCAACACTACAGCAGTATTAACTAGCAACATGCAATCCAAGGGGAATCAGACTGCAATGGCTCATTGGATGTCATTTGATTTTAACACTGTTGGAAAAATCTTTTAACCCAACAAGTGACAATTGGCAGGATTCGTCTGTTTCACTTGTATTTCCACTCAATCAATGACATGATTATCACAACTGTTCATATTGCCATTACTGCCACCTTCACAGCCTACAGGTATGATGTGATGTGCTAACCAATATGCTATTTGACTTATTTTAAATCATTTTTGTTTGTATATTTGCACACACACACAAAACATTGTCACTGCTAGGATTCATTTTTTGTTTAAAATATATTACATTAATAGATAAATAGCATTGAAGCAGTTATTTATTCTCCCTCCATATTTGCAGCCACTATGTTTTCTTGCCTCATTTTAATTGTATGGCCATTTTGTGAACTTGCCCTCACTGCCCATTAACATCTGATCCTAGTCATAGGTCATTTAACCCGCATTTATGTCAGAAGATTTAAAACCCAAACCAACCAGCACAATAAATGTCTAAAGCACACGTGTCAAACTCAAGGCCCGCGGGCCAAATCCGGCCCCTTGCTAATTTTGATCCGGACCCTATATACATTTAGGTTCACAATACATTTTTTTGACGCTTTTGGCATTTTAGACATTTTTGACGACAAAACTGTAAATTAGAAGACTATATGAGACATGCAACAATTCAGTCAAAGATATTTGATTTTTCCTATGACATGTCTGACCCTTGATGTGATTCTCATTTTCTAGTATGGCCCTTAAGGAAATTGAGTTTGACACCCCTGGTCTACAGGGTCAGATCACCATATCCCCAAACCTATCATTAAGTAAGATAAATACATAAAATAAGATAATTGGTGTCCAACAACCTTAAAAGATCACATTCAAGAGCTCACAAAAAATGTGTGTTTAAATATTAAAGCAGCATTAATCTATGTTTTTATATTGACATAATGGTTATGTGACTCTGTATAATGAGAAAGTGCCGTTGTTAGTGATGAACCCTTAGATAATTAACAGCCAACTCTGCAGTTCCCCTCAGCTGCACAGAGAATGAATCCTATTTGTTTTTAGTTATATAGCCTGCAACAAATGTATTTCCAGCAGCAGCTTGCAGCTGTTTCAAAAAATAAAATAAAAAGCCTGATAAAGTTACTGTACACTACCTAACCAGGAACAAACAGCACACTGACAAAGTTAGCAACTCGCTGATGGACATAGTGAAACATTTGGATGCTAAAGAGTCAGATATTCCAGTCAGGAGTTGGAGGGGAACAAAAAGACATCAAATAAGACGGAATATTGGACTTCATTTTAAGTAAATTTTATTTATAGTGTCAAATCATAACAGAAGTTATTGCAGGACAATTTACAGAAAGAGTAGGTCTAGGCCTAGTCTCTCATTGCCAGACCTTCCTCCACAATGCTGTGGAGGAGGGTCTGGCTAGCCCACACAGCATTCTGGGATGGGAGAAAAACGTGCTCTGGTTTATTGACATTTCTTTAAACCAATCACAATTGTCTAAGGCGGCGCTAAGCGCTGGACGCAGTGAAGGTGCCTCTGCAAAAGCCTCGGGAAGAAACTTGTTTTGGTGGAACGTGTGTATGTAGGGAGGGGAGCTCTGGAATTAAAATGGCTGTAGTGTGTGTGACGATAATTTTACTCAAATAAAAAGATAAATATAATTTGATTGTCACATTCTAGTTTGGAAGATGTTTCCCGAATTGAGCGGAGTTTTGAATGCCAACACAAAGAAAGCAAAACTATCCCGTATATGAAACGTCGTGAATATAGACTAGTCTAGACCACGCTCTTTAATTTACAGAGACCCAACATTCCCCCCAACAGCATGCATTTGGTAGCCAGAGACATGGCCAACCGGTGGCGTAACGAGCCAACACCGGGCCCCTATGCAGGATTATCAAGGCGGGCCCCACTACTACAGCACGTGATGACGGCGCAATGTCCACGAATAGGCTACCATCAATAGGACAGGATAGGATCATAGAGACACAGCATATAAGAGATGAGATGACTGACAAAATCAGGAGTAGCCTACGCGCACCACAACAACAACACCAAAAAACACTGGTGAATGCGCACCATAACACATGAAAAAACACACAAGGGCAGTCCCTCCAGGATTTCGCAGCCTTTTTTTTAGATTGTTGCGGCCCAAAATGCCTGATTTCACAGGAGCTTTTGTAAAAAATTGCGATGAAAGTTGCAATGTCTTTTGTATGTTTGTTGCAATGAAGTTGCAGAAGACAGTGAAAGTTGCAAAAGTTTTTTTTTTGTATAGTTCTTTAAAAATAAAAAGGAAACTTGTTTTGGGGAGAATAATACTTATTACTATTAATGAATTACTCTGGGCTGAGCTTTCCTAGGAACCTTACCAAAAAGGCTCAAATGTTGGTATAATATGAAAACGGCTGGTGGATTTAAGACAAAAAATAATAATTTATTGAATTAATCAAATATGAACATATATGTCACTGTCAGTGGCTTGTTGATCTTTACATTGTTAGTTAATTTCCTATCCTGGCCACACACACACACACATTCATACGGTTTGATAAAGTACTTATTGGACTTTAACTTATCATTGCACTTACAATAATGAGCGTAGCTGTCCTCAATTTAGGTCATTGTGTCGTCTCATTTACGTTTTTTCCTGCATCCACCGTGTGTGATTGTGTGTGTGTTTGTGTGTGTGCGCACATCAGTCACGGGGGAAATGGAGCAGCAGTCCCGCCCGTGCAGAGAGCCAACAGTATTGAAACAGCAGCCGCTTCAGTGACTTTATAGTGAAAAATCGTTACAGCGTACATTGATGTTAAAATGTATACAGGTTGGCAGGACGGTCTGAAATGTTTTGCACGGTCTTTCGCTGTACGTTTTGTTGGTAAATGTGAATTG
The DNA here is from genome assembly GCF_031162955.1 of Sander vitreus. Taxonomy (NCBI): domain Eukaryota; kingdom Metazoa; phylum Chordata; class Actinopteri; order Perciformes; family Percidae; genus Sander; species Sander vitreus. The sequence continues at coordinate 6,566,259 of NC_135871.1, read as the reverse complement.
TTCGAGTCACACATGTCTCGTCTTCATATCAGAAACAAGGACATTAATTTGACCCGTTCTCACTCCCGCCTGGTCAGTGGCTACACGTGGGACTGCTGGGATTGTCACGAGTAATGAAAATGCGATAGGGGGCCCCAGCTGTCAGCTATCAATATCTTCCAGTGATGCAGGCCCCTGATTGGTCCGGGCCCGTAAGCACCACTTACCCTGCTTACCGATAGTTACGCGTCTGTGGCCAACTGCTAATGTTGCTCTGTGTCTGCTGGATACGTGAATAGATACAGGTTTGCTAACAGTTAGCAAACCGTTAATACTGCTTTAATGTGTCAGATGTATATTGGCTGATGTACAACGACATTATCTGATGCTTGCTAAATTCCCTTGTCATTAACTGCTATAGTGCTGTTTGGACCTCATGGAGCACACATTCTCAGTCTGTTAGGGAAATTAACAATTAGATTTAGAAACACCAGAGTCCACTGACACTCCTTAATTAAAACAATTGCAAACATGGCCTTCTGTTGTGCTTTTAGTAACCATTGCATTATGGTATGGAGTATCTGCATATTTAACCTCTAGATGAAATGGGTTGCAGTATATAGATTCAGATTATAGGCTTTAACACACTGTTATCAAGCCTTGTAGTGTAGGGCTGTGGTTAATAAACATAATGTGTTTGCACTCAGTTTCAGGTAAATAGGGCCAAATATGTGGCTTTATTAATATGGAGACTAATCTGTTTAAAGTCATTTTAGAGAAATGTCTGATAGAAGAAGCATTCGCAAAACAACTTTGAACAGAAACAGCTGATACAAAAAATACATTGACATAATTGTTTTGAGTTTTGACAGTATCACAAAATCTGTTAGCGTGGGAAAACCCTGACGAACTTCCGGCAAATTTGAGATTTGCTCTGCAAGTCAGTCTGGCCAAGAGCCCATTCAAGCCCATTTCCAATTTTTCCAATCACAACCGTTGAGGCGGGCTTTATATGATGATGATAGCGCAGCGACAGCAAGCAGCTTTTTGTTTACATTCAACATGACGGCGCGCAGCAACCCGTTGATGCCGCTGTCACTGCAACGTCACCCGGATCGTTGGTCTGATTGGTTGAAGGACTATCCAATTGCGCCCAGAGGCATTTGAGCGGCGTCCGTTGGTGACGCCCCTTTGGAAATGGGCTGTGAATGAAGCTTGCCCAGACCCGCTCTCAGTTACAACTGAGAAGGGTCAGTTTTCAACCAGGCTAAAAATCTGTAGTTGTCAAGATCAAGATGTTAACTGTTATGTTTGCCACATGATTATTATACTGACGTTTAGGACAATATAAGATTGTGAGAGTCGTGTTTAGGAATACATTTATAGGTTATTTCACCTGAGGAAAAGCAGGCGATCAAAATAAATCTAAAGTCTAAATATTTATTTATTTATATCAGGAATATTTTAGCATTCAATATACTATAGATCATAAAGTAGATACTTTTTCATATTAAGCAGTGAAGCAATCTGCTCTCTTTGTGTTTTCTCCAGTGGCCGTGATATCCACACATTTCCATCTACAGTTTGTATTGAGAAATATGTTCTACCAGACGTTACACAGTGAAAACAGTAAAAACTATCCCCAGCGATGTCAATACACTGACCCTTTAATATAAAGTAATGTGTCATGTTTTATGGTATTTGTCAACACATTCGCATGAACAGGTCCGTATGATATCGTACGAAAATTAATGCACAACGAAACGTATGACATCTTACAAAATTAGGAGCACGCCGGGTGGTCACGTGATGCCGGCTGGTCACCTGACGCCGGCTGGTCACCTGACGCCGGCTGGTCACCTGACGCCGGCTGGCTGCAGCGGCAGTTGCTAGTTGTTTAAGCCGCTACAAAGCTTTGTGACACGGGCTACGGACCTCCGTTGTATCAGCGGTAGTTGGTGGTTCAGTTACCCGGAGATAGGTGACTTACAAAGCACTGCGAGCCGCTGGTCGTTTCGGCGGACATTACGGTTAAATTTAGTCCACAAAATATGAGCGTTTTGCTGCTATGAAAGTTAGGCACCAAAACAACCGGTTAAGATTAGGAAAAAGATCGTTGTTTGGATTAAAACACTCCTAATGAACACACATTTCCTGGGTGAAAGTCTTTAGTTTTCCCCGGGAAGCGAACTCCGCTCTCTGGCTTATAAACCCTGTAGGCCTATGTTAACGCCGACCTATCCATCCTGACCCTCTACCTACGCGGCCAGCCGCGTTGTAATACAGCGGCCGTCAATGTAGTGAATACAGCAAAAAAAAAACGTGGAATGTTTAAAAGCATTAAATAAAAGTATCAAATGTGAATAAAATAATAAAGTTGCCAAAAAACATAAAACACCAGCACCTCAAACAGTGCATTGTGCACTTGATTAAATGTGTTTTGTTACTCTGCACCTCTGATCAACTGTTCCCAGAACTGTGAAAACATCTGAAAACTGCTTTCCTCTGCAGGATGCAGTCATAAAAAAAAGACAATTTTTCATTGGCTGTGGGTATTGACTGGGTAGGCCTGTCTTCACACATGATCAATAGCGATGTATAATGTCGGCTCACCACAGCTCTTAATAATGAGCCTCAAACACAGCCAAATTCTCATTTTGTTTGGCCTCGGAAGAATAACAAGGTTGTTAATTGCAAAGGTTACATTGATTAATACCCCTCTTGCCCATCAATGGATGAGTAATTCTTGGTAATGAAACATGCTCTGCTCAAAGAATCGATCGGCCTTCATGGAAGTGATGAAAACTATCTGGCTGATATCAGATAAATGAATTAGAGGACGATCACAAGGGGGTAATGAGCCCCTGCCTTTTCCAGACATCGTAACTTGATGAAGTACAAACAGAGATAACGGGACGGAAAAAAAATTGAAATAAAGAAAAAAACATGCATCAACAGTTGGCATTTTCTGCTTAAACTGCGGTAAATCTACTAACTAACTAAACCCTCCGGAAAAGCTTATTGTACAGAAATCTACAGTATGTGGGAAGCTTGCTTTCAGCCACATCCTGCTTGTGGACAGATTTATAGTGACTCATTTGATTTGGAGCAAGAAGTAATTATACATATGCCAGATAGTGCATCATGTACCTTCAAATAAATCCTCTACCATACATGCTACCATAAGTGAGGCATATTTTACTGTATTCAAACAAGAAATTGCATTTCGTGTTAATTTTAAAAAAAATATATCTTTTTTGGCTTCCATGTAGTATCCCTCTTGAGTTTTGGGGGAGATGCCATTCTGATCATCTAATCCCCACCTCCACCCCCTCTAAACGCCACTCCTGCCTATCTCTGTGACTGAGGCAGACACCGACGGAGGGCCAGATGGTGTGTGTTACACTTGTTTTGCTGTCGTTCGCCTGTTGTTTATACGCCACCGCAGCAGCAGCGGGCCCCCCTTCATGAAAGCTTTTGTTTCCGAGCTTGAAGAGGAGAGAGGAGGAGAGGGTGAGGAATGAGCGGGAGACGAAAACAAATGTCCCTATTAGATTATCACCTCAGCCCCTGTGGAAGAACTCTCTCCTCCCGTCTTGTGTGTGTAAGCTCTGTTGGCGTGGGTGTGTGCCCCCCGCTGCCAGGAACAGAAAACAGGGGTCTGATATCTCAATATCACTGGTATTAGCCCGGGAAAGAGGCAATGGATCATTTTAATGCCATCTCGTGTAGAAGGAAGACCCGAGTAGCAGATCGATGATACATGTCCCCCAGCCACCCATGACACCTACCAGCCACACACACACACACACATCCCTCAACCCAGCCCCGGATTCCTGTCTTTTTACTCTTGTGTACACACACACACACACACACACACACACACACACACATACACCCCTCCCCTACCTACTCAATAAACTGTGAGAAAAAGCAATATCTCTCTTGAAGGCAGAGGAATATGATTAAAGCTTCCACGCTGCCGTTATCATCCCATGAGCCGTTAACAGCGAGCGAAATGAAGCAAAGTGAATTACCTCCAGCTGTCACCGTGTAGCCTGCAGACCCAGAGTCAAGGGCCTGTAATGTTCAAAGCATTGTTTAAGCTTATAATGACAAAAGTCAAGAAAAGCGTTTTGTGCCCCTTTGTAAAAGCAACCATGGTGTGAAAAGTTTCTGCCATGGTTTTCTTTGTTTCCACAGAGAAGTTACAGAGGAAATACTATAAAAGCTTGTCTTTTTTTCAGTATAGACTGTCAAAAGAGTTTGACATTGAAGAGTGGTCATAACCGCCTACACCACGGCTGAAAAGTGGTACAATGCACATACTGTAATTTCTCAAACAATGACTAGTGTTTTTGTTCATTATTTCCAATTACCTCCATGTTGCCTATTTTTTTTATTACTGTTCAGCTTTTGTCTATCAAACTTAACACTTTTTGTACAGATGTTTTAAATTATTATTATACCATGAATAATTCTTCTTAAGTCCCCCAGCAGAACAACAGAGACCCTATGCAGTATCCTTTCCAGGACCCCATTCAGAGACCCTAAGAAATATTCAGGACTATTTTATGTCATGCCTTCCTCTCAGTGACTCGTCGTTGCATAGAGGCTACCCTCTTGTTCTCTGTGGAGAACCTGTCCGGTGTCTCTCACCCTGGGCAACTACAGAAAGGGTCCAGCCCCTCTCCAGGAGTTTGATTGCAGACCCGGTGCCATATGTAGAGGTGAGCCCAGCTGAGGTGTCCCTAGAAATTCTGCAATACCAGGGGTCAACACACCTAGGTCACTGTCTGCCAGCTGGCTGTCAATGCACCCAATTTCTATCCCTGCGGGTGGCGGAACCACAGGGCGGCACTTTAATTTAGTTTTTCCACACTGTAGCACGACCAGGCCCAGCAGGTTAAGGCCACCGGGCGCTTGCTGGCAAGGTCCCAGGCCTGGCTGCAAGAGGGGTCCCCAAGGTGCTGAAGCTCCTTCTTGGTTGATTTATGTGGCGTCTGTGATTCTAAGACCAATTAACCCTGGGAGACCCTAGCACACTGAGTTTATATTTTGTATATATTTGTATATTAGGCTGTTCAAAAAAAGTAGCAGTATTTGCATTTTTCTTTACAAACTCAAACATTTACTGTATAAACTGAAAAATGTCTCCAGGGTTTGCTTTACTTTGAATCACTGCACTAATATTTAGTTGCATAACCATTATTTCTGAGAACTGCTTCACATCTGTGTTGCATGGAGTCGACCAACTTCTGGCACCTGTCAACAGGTATTCCAGGCCAGGACTACATTCCACAATTCCTCTGCATTACTGGGTTTTGCCTTAGAAACAGCATTTTTGATGTCACCCCACAAGTTTTGAGGTCTGGGGATTGGGCTGGCCACTCCATAACATCAATCTTGTTCATCTGGAACCAAGACTTTGCTCGCTTACTGGTGTGTTTTGGGTCATTGTCTTGTTGAAAGACCCATTTCAAAGGCATTTCCTCTTCAGCATAAGGCAACATGACCTCTTCAAGTATTTTGATGTGTTGAAACTGATCCATGATCCCTGGTATGCGATAAATAGGCCCAACACCACAGTATGAGAAACATCCCCATAACATGATTTTTACACCACCATGCTTTACTGTCTTCACAGTGTACTGTGGTTTGAATTCAGTGCATGGGGGTCGTCGGACAAACTGTCCGCGGCCCCTAGATCCGAAAAGAACAGTTTTGCTCTCATCAGTCCACTGAATGTTGCGCCATTTCTCCTTTGGACAGTCAATATGTCCTTTGGCAAATTTCAACCTATTCAGTACATGTCTTTTTTTCAGCAATGGGACTTTGCGATAGCTTTGCTTCACATAGCCTTCTTCTGATCGTAACAGTACTCACAGGTAACTTTAAGTCTTCTTTGATTTTCCTGGAGCTGGTCATTGGTTGAGCCTTTGCCATTTTGGCTATTCTTCGATCCATTCGAATGGTAGTTTTTTCCCACGTCATTCAGGCTTTGGATGCCATTTCAAGGTATTTGAAATCATTTTGGCTGAGCAGACTATAATTTTCTACACTTCTTTATATGTTTTCCCCTCTCCAACCAACTTTTTAATCAAAGTCCGCTGTTCCTCAGAGCAATGTCTGAAACGACCCATTTTGCTGAGTATTTCAGTGTGAAATGCACTATAACCAGCATGCACAACATTTACTTCCTTTCTTCCTTAAATATGGGCCATAACTGACACCTGTTTCTTCACAGAATCAATCACCTCACTAATTGAACACACCACTGCTATTATTTTGAACATGCCCTTTTCAATTACATATTCAATTACACAGAATGAGCCGAATGCATGTCATGACTGTTGGGTCTGTTGGTTTTCTATGACTCTACTTACTTACTAGTAAATTATTTGCCATGTAGAAATATCACTTCTACCAAAAAATTTGATTTATGAGGTTAGTGATGTTGGACTGCTATTATTTCGAACACAATTGTATATATAAATATATATGTGTTGTATTTGTCCAGGTCATGTGAAATTAGATTGCTGCCATTGATCCTACACAATGGAGGTAAATGGAATTTGATTTGTGGTGATCACAGCATTTAAAAGCACATTTAAAAAAACTAAACGGCAATATTTCCTGCAAGTAAACAGTGTGCCAATGCATAAATCTAACTGATAACAATCTCAAAACCTGAGCAAATAAAACTAAAGGTATTGCAAGATAGTTTTTTTGTATTTGTATTTGGGTGGATCAACCATTTAATGTACAGTATATTATATATTCTAGTGCTTTTTCGACAGGAAAGGTATTACAAGACATTCATTTCCATTCCCTTTGCTTGACTGATCATCATAACCTAAGTATAGGGTTAACAATAGGACTGTGAGATCTGGGTGTAAAGGAAACTGTAAGTTGCTGTTACTGTCATCACACTCAGATATCTGTCTCTCATGTCTCAAGTGTTGAGTTGTTGAATTATATGTAGATAAAAAAGACAGCAATGTAAGGGAACACATTTAGTCATTTCCAACATGTCATTTACTCTGTTAATCCCATCCCTTATCGGTCCTCTTGCTATTTCCACAGTGCACTTTATGTGGTGGGGTCTGGGTTGGAAACATGGCAGAGAGAGATATGTGTTATAAATGCCATCGTTAGAAAATGTTTACTCTTGTCCTCTTGAAAAGCCAAGGATTTTGCAATCCTTCAAATATAACATTACGGCTCAACATCAAAGTTCTGGCTGCTACGCTAATCGGTAGCAGCAATGGGATGAGAGGAGAATCAGACAAATCAAAAGAAAGTGTGAAGGAATGAGAGGAGTAAAGTGTGGGAAGGAGACTGATTGCAGCCGGCTGTCTGAGCCCTGTCTGTCTCCCTGTTTGATTGTGGACCTGGCTGGTGCCTTAGACCTGCTTTTTTGAAGTCAATGGACAATATAATGGTTTACTCAGAAATGAAATGTAGCAGGTAGTGGTGTCGTGTCAAACCTCAGGAAGCATTACCATTAAAAGTAGTGTGTAGGCAGAAACTAATACAAGGGATGTTACAGTGAGCTCCCGTGTGAATGGAAAGGCAGTGTGTTGATAAATTAAGTCCAATAAATTAGGACAGGGACTCATTTTGTTCCAGACTGACAAGTAAAGATGCCTTGGGATTCACCCAGTGATAAACTCCATCTTCTCTTTTACATCCATTAAACAGGAGCAATCATCTAGATTGACACAATGAGTGCTTATGAAAAAAAAAACAGATTGTATGACATAATTAGTTGACTTTTCAGTAACAGCTAATCTTTAATAATCTAGTTTTTATTGTTTTGTGTTTCTCAAAGGAAAGACCTTGGGAGTGCCCCGAAACCATACTGCAGAGTAAAGTCTGACTTATGGTTGCGCGGAGGCTCTACGCAGAGTTTTCACCGTAGCCTACGCGTGTGCGTCGATCTCTTAGCAGGGCCGGCATGTGTGTGTGGGGAATGTGTGGTAGAGCGAGTGAGAGAGTGACAGTGATTGCATCAGAGCGAGAACCAACTCTGGAGGCACAGTGAGAGAAACAAAGTGTCTCCCCTTTGCTTTCTGACCACGGTGGAAAGTCTGTAGCACGAAAAGTTAACCCTCTCCTTGATTTCGGGGGAAAATCAAGGAGAGGGGGGGGAAATGCAACGCTACCAAGCCATGGCCGAGCGACTTGTATCGCCGCGATGTGTAGTTAAATTTTTTGAGAGGTGCACGCCAGGCTACAGCGTAGGGTCCGGTGTAGGGTCGGTGTCTCCATGTACCTACGTACGTACCCACGGCATCGATTTAACGCAGGAGCATAAATTGGTCTTCATTCTTAACAGGATTTGAGTAGTAGTGTGTTCAATCTACTAAATAATTGTTTCCTGGTATAAAGTTTAGGTCACGGACATGGACCTAGAGATGGACGTGGACGGTAGAGATGGCAAAGATTCACATGTTAACAACTTGCGAGTGTTTACGTCATCAAGATGATTGTTTGATTACAGAGTTGGTCATGTGAGGTTTAAAAAGTACATACATGATTACACTATATCCATTACATTTGTGCTAATTACATTGAACACCTTGAACTGGTGTGAGGCATCCATGTTTGTTTAGTTTTCATTTTTTCTAGGGATAGAGGTTGCCCCATGTGGCAATGGTGATGTTGGTTTTAAGGCTCGCAATACTACTGTTTTGCTTCACTCTCACCGCAAAGTTAAAAACTAGCTGGTGAACGTGGGGAACATTTAGCTGTTGAAGAGCCAGATATGTGCTTCAGGAAATGACGGACACCTAACAAGAACAACAAGACGATTGAATTTCTTAACTAGATACTAAGATTCATCACATTAATTCTAATTTTGCTAGCATGTCTCCTCGATGTGTAAGTAGCATGCGTAGGATATAAGAACTGGATGGTGGCTTTTCATTTGAATTTACCATAGCAACTTTATAGGTAGATAATATGTCAGTGTTGTGTTGACAGCTTGTTCTGCTGCCCACAGGCTGTCAAAAATGGCAGTTAATATTGCTTTAACGCTGGGGAAAGGCCCTTATGTTTACAATAAACCAGTACTGTTGGTAGGAAACAGAGGTCTCCTGTGTCAAAGTTGGATACCATCCACCAGAATCTAAGGTTTTGTGGGAACGTATCAATATACAGTAGTACAGTTGTTGCAAACAACAAAAATATATGTCTGACCAAAAAAGCATTGCTTTTTATATACTTTTTTGTATGGTAAGGTCTTGCTCAGTCTTACAGTGCCATTTGTTATGAAAAGGAGATGGAGGTTTGTACAGCAGCTTTTCATAATGATCAATATGCAATTTTATGCTTATGCAAAGTCTAAATGATGCAATTATACCATTGGAAATGAAACAGAGTTTTACATTAATTTGAAAATCAAAGCACTTTCATTTTGTGCTCCAAAGTATTCCAGCAGATTTCACACCTACTTTCACTCCATGAAGCAAAATGTAAAATTAACTGCAGTCATGTTAACAATGATCTCAGTTTACAGTGATTACCCATGAAAATGAGGATGTATTGATGTTAAAACTTTATGCCACCACTTTTAACAAACACGAAATGTAATACAAAGTAAGAAAATTGTCATAATGCACTCCACTGTAGACGTGGCTCCACTATTGAGAAAGGTGTGTGCCTATCCGAAGAGGCTTAAGGTAACACTTTACTGGGCTGCAGTATAAGACCGACTTGCTGAGCGCTATACGTTTTCATGTTTTGGTCAATCTGTCGGCATGGTGTGTGACTTGGCCCTTGAGGGTAGCCAGACGTAGCTGTTTATTCAGCATGAAATGAGGTGAAACCTACAAATTCATGGGGGTCAAGGGGGGGTACTGTGCGGGGTTAAATGGATGGCCCCCCATTCAAAGAACAAAGAATGAACAGTGCTGCCTCATTAGCAGCCTGCTATAGTAGCAGGTCCATCTGGAATAGCAGGCAGAGGAACTGGAGAGACTGGGACTCAGCACAGAGAGAGAGAAGGGTCAGAAATAGCTCAAAGATGAACAGACTGACCGCAGGACACACACACACACACACACACACACACACACACACACACACACACACACAATGGCATGAAGCAAGCAGACAAAGAAGATCTAGAGAAGCACACATTTCCATCCCTGTCAAAATCACCTGAGACAATGTCAAAGTTATACAAAACACATAGAAATACACCAGGCTGTTTCTCTATGAACCATTCCTGCATATCCCTAGGAAAAGTAATGCACTGTAATTTGTATGTATTCTACGTATTTATTGCTGTATGCACCACATTGACTGCTGCTGTATAAGAGCGTGAAACACAGGGCGTTCAAGCGGAGTTCCTGTCCCAGGAAAAACATGACTTTCACCCAGGAATTGTGTGTTGTGTCTCCGGAGTAATACTTAAGAGGACCGGCGTTTCAACACAAACCATACCTGGTAAAAACCTACAGTACTGTGTACAGGTCTATGTATAAATGTGGATGTATCTGATGTCTTTCATGTAGTCATGTTATGGTGTATAACAACCCGGTCTCACGCCAGTTCGTAAATAGTCACGTTATTTTGATTTATTAATTCGTGTACAGGTCATGATTTTCACGTTACCATTTCACAAACTGCCATGACACTGGGCTGCTCTGGGGGACGCAACAATGGGGAAATGAAATGCCGCAACGGGGAAATTCAACGACACATGCAACAACAACGGGACAGACTGCCACACGGGGACGCGATTCCCGGGCGCAGGGACACGATCCGCGGTCTCTGTGGCACGCAACAACGGGGACATGAAACGCCACAACAGCGGGACGACTGAGGTTAGGAAAAGAAGAACTGGGAAAGGTACCGTCACACGCAGGACACACCGACAACAACGGGACGGTTGTGGTTAGTTTCTCCGGGGTGAAAGTCCTGTATTGTTTGTCAAGACCCAGGCTTGGAGGCACTTAGTTGGGGTTAAGAGGGAGGCCCTGGAGCATGTTAACCCGGGCTCATGGAAATATTTGAAGCGTACAGTATTTGAGGAGTATTACATAACGGACAGGTCTATGGATTTTCTCCATTCATAGCCCAATATCTATATCTCCAACAGACAATCAAGATAAACTAATTTCATTGCAGTTGCACCATTTCATGTACATGGTCTCTATACTGTATAATCTGTCTTTTTTTATAAAGATGCATGTATCAATGAATGGATACAACAACAAAAAGTTAATTTGTTCAAGTCACCATTTTGCCAACTACTGGTTGCTTGTTTAGGCAGAGGGCAGGCAGTATCAGGGAAAGGTCAAATATAAAAACAGAGAGAGCAAAAGTCAGGTGAAAGTAAATACAAATGTAGTCAAGACAAGAACGCTGAAATGTCGGGAAAAAGCTTGGAAGTGTATGTTTCTAGTGTTTTTGTTTGAGGAAAAATGACAGGAATTAATATTAATTTAATCAAAGATTAGATGCTCCCCGTTCTCACAGTCGGTGACATAGATGCACACTTGCAGATGCTCTACACCAAAGATCTTTAAAGAATAGGCAAAAACAAAGAGCACACATAAAGAAACTGTTTGACCCATGGACAGATTTACAGACACATACATGTGCACACACACCCACGTACGTACGCACACACACACACACACACACACACACACACACACACACACACACACACACACACACATGCACACACACACATGCACAGACTTGCAATCACATATCATACTGTACTGTAAAGAAAGCTACCCTGTCTGTCACAAAGCAGAAAGCGGAGGGAGGAGTGGAGTATGTTGCAGCAGATGGCTCATCTCCTCCTCATCCTCCTCCTCTCTTCCTCTCGTTCCTCTGCCACCTGTGGAGGAGGACACACACTCTCCGAAACAGGTCATTTATCATGAAAGGAGCAGGTCACCTTAAATTAAAGTTTGTTGTGTGAGTGCATGATTCTTTTTGCGGACTCCGTACTTGTCAGTCTGAAAGTCACAGTGATACCGATGGGAGTTTGTCTTTGCGAGCAAAATGTATCCAAGATCCATTTTAAACATCTCTAGTGATCACACAAATCTTCAATTTCTTTTTTGTCAGGCAAAATAAAAGGGCTTGTGTTTTGCAGGAACTCTCAGTGGAAATTAAACTCCAGTTCTTACCTTTTTGTTAAAATGTTTGGCATGGTATTTATTCACAAAGAATTTTTTTTTATTTGTTTGTTTGTTTGTTTATGTACTTCATATATGTGAAGTACATAAATGTCATTGTCATTGACATGAACGGGTTTTCATGATATCGTACGAAAAGTTATGCACAACAATTCATATGATATCCTAAGAAATTATGGGTCATGTGACGACCGGTCACCGTGAGGTCACAGTCCTCGCAGCAACTGTTACAGTTAAGTTAAGCCAACAAAAGGTGACTGTCATGCAGCGATGAAAGTTAAGTTTAGGCACCAAAACGACTAGTTAAGATTAGAAAAAAATGGTAATGGTTTGGTTAAAAACACTTGTCCCCATGAGTAGTACTCCCTGGACACGAACACGCGTTTCCTGTGTGAAAGCCTTCAATTCACTTCAATTTTATTTATAGTATCAAATCAGAACAATAGTTATCTCAGGACACTTTACAGATAGAGTAGGTCTAGACCACACTCTAATTTACAAAGACCCAACAATTCCAGTAATTTCCCCAAGACCATGCATTTAGTGCGACAGTGGCAAGGAAAAACTCCCTTTTAGGGAGAAACCTCGGGTGGTGAGAAGAACTTCTTTTAGGGAGAAACCTCGGACAGATCCAGGCTCTTGGTAGGTGGTGTCTGACGGTGCCGGTTGGGGGTGTGATGAACAGTGGCAATAATTGTAACAATAAAGATAATGGAACTATGACTAGAAATAGTAGTTGTAGTAGTTCATGGCATAGCAGGGCACTGCAGGGCGTTACAGGGAGTAGCATGGCGTAGCAGGGCACTGCAGGGCATAGCAGGACGTAGCAGGGCACTGCAGGGCATAGCAGGACGTAGCAGGGCACTGCAGGGCATAGCAGGACGTAGCAGGGCACTGCAGGGTGTAGCAGGGTGTAGCCAGTGTTAATTTCGTTGACGAAGACTATGACGAAAAATATTCGTCAACAAACCTTTTTCATGGACGAAAACTAAATAAAAACGAAATAAAAAGTCAGATATGATGACGAAGACTGTGACGAAATATAACAGACACTTTAGTCAACAAATAAAAATGAGACAAAAATGTTAGGGAGGGACGAATGGAGAAGAGATCCAATCAGAACCACTCTTTTTTGTGGGACAAGTTGGGAAGAAATCCAATCAGAGCAAATCTTTGAGGGTAGGTTGATTTATGCGGAAGCAGCGGAGCCATTTTAAAAAGCCGTGGCACATGCAGGCGCAACAGCTAAACAAACGCAGCAGCAGTTACACAGGAGGACGAGTTTGCAGAACTTTGCACAGTTTCGAGGACGTTTTCACAACAGTTAGGTTGTTTACATTATACTTAGTTGTGTCTTAGTTACACAGCTTTGGCTGATTTCAGTTGACTTTGCTTGTTAGCAACACACTAACGTTTTGCAGTGCAACCGGTCCGAGGGCAATGACATGTCTCATGAACAACAGAAATGTCAGAGCTAGGTCTAGGACGGGCCGTTAAATCTGTGTCTGTATTGCATATTCAAACCTTAATACCATTCCATAACAGATTGATGGATACTTCCAATGACCAAAAATTCTGGAGAAACATTTAGTCAACTAAGTCCACTGTAGATTTAGTCGACTAAAATCTGCTAATATTTATATAAACTAAGACTAAGATTAAAAGACTTAAGACTAGACTAAGACTAAAACTCTTATGATATTTAGTCGACTAAAACGAAATGGTGTGTTATTCAAAAGACTAAGACAGACAAATCAGAATTTGCTGTCAAAATTAACACTGGGTGTAGCAGGGCATTGCAGGGCGCGGAGCAGGACCATGGTGACAGCTGCAACCATGATTTAGATGCCACCCTAATCCAAGGAAAACTGCTGGGCGAAAAAACATAAGGAGTTGCGGGGAATAAGCTCCCCAGAGTTAAGTTAGTAACAAGCATTTCTGGGACATGAATGAACAGAGATGGAAAGAGAGAGGTGAGAGGAGCTCCGTGTGTCAAAGGAAGTCCCCCGGCAGTCTATAACTATAACAGCATAATTAAGAGCTGGTGCAAGGCAAACCTGAGCCAGTTCTATAAGGGTTGGTAGATGAATCTGACGAATATGAAGAAAAGCAAAGTTGTGTTTTCTCATGTCTGAGGGTATACACCCTCCCCCGCTGGTCTAGGCGAACGCTGCAACTCCTCACTCCCTAACTATAAGCTTTATCAAAGAGGAGAGTTTTATGTTTACTCTTAAATGTGGTGACAGTGTCTGCCTCCCGAACCCAGACGCAGGAGAGGAGCCTGATAGTTGAAGGCTCTCGCTCCCATTATACTTTAGAGACTCTAGGAACCACAAGTAACTCTGCATTCTGGGAGCGCAGTGCTCTAGTGGGACAATCAGGTACTATGAGCTCTTCAAGATATGATGGTGCTTGCAAGCCTTGTGTTTTACCTGGGACACAAGCTCTGCTCCCCTGCTTGAAAGCCCTGTATTTATGACCCACCCATCCACCCCGACTTCCACCCTACGCGGACCAGAGTGCTCTTATACAACAGCAGGAAATGTGGGGCATACAGCAAAAAATATGTGGAAGACTTACGAATTGCAGTGCATTAGTTGTTGTACCTATATGTATGAATGGTTCATGAGAACACTTTGACTGTAATGCAGACGTCTTTTCTTCACTCTCTGTTCTTTTGTTTCAGAGCCAGCTAAAGCCATGCATCGCCTTCACTTCTCTCCGGCTAAGTTGACGTCGTGACAGGCCTTGAGAGGCAAGAATACACACACAGTGTCCTTATTCTGTCACCTTCCCCCATTGGCTTTGACTGGCCCCAACCCATGCATTCAAGCCCCTACAGCAGAGCCAATAAATCACTGTCTTCTGATACAATACAAGAGAAAGTTTGCCCATGGAGCTCTGCACAGACATTATCAGTGTTTGGTCACAATCTATTTTGGTCCTCTCCTTTTTAGTCGCTGGATGTCTGACATGAAAGATATAGATATGCCAGTGCTTCACACTATGATGAAAACTGTGATGTTCTTCGCTGCATTAATGCTTAGGATAATAATCAAACTGATCTGGATTTCATTCACAGATCCTTGCTCTCACTTCTGAGGAATGTGTCCACACAATTATTCACATTGCACTATTCCTCACTCATTGTTCATCATGACCTTTTGTCACATAACTTTGAGAGGAAAGTGACACTTCATATTCTATCTTCAGACCATCTCTGGAGAGGCATTATTGCTGATGCATGTTCCCCCGGGTGCATGTGTCCTCCTCAAAAGCCACCCATTAATCTTTGAGCACTTCCTATCAATGCAAACGTCCCCATATCATCGGCTCTCTCAGTCAACCTCATAATATCTGCAGTGACAAATTGACAGAGCTGCACAATGACCTTACGTCATTTTACATTGCAATGTATCCGTAGATGAATAATGAGACAAATGGCCCCAGTAAACTCTTTGTGGTCGTTTTGCATCTCTTTGTCTCTTTGTAGTTGTTTTGTCTCTTTGTTGTTGTGTAGCATCTCTTTGTTGTTTTTTGTCGCTTTGTCTCTTTGTTGTCGTTTAGCGCCTCTTTGTAGTTGTTTTGTCTCTTTGTAGTCTTTGGTACCTTTTTGTAGTTGTTTTGTCTCTTTGTAGTCTTTAGTCTCTCTTACCCTACTGTCACATTAGCTACAAAAGAGAGCGACATGCACTCGCTTGTGGGCGCTCCTGGGCGTGCCTAGCTTACTCCTGGTTGCTTGGCAACAGTAAACAGAAATTCTCTGGTGCTACCTTCAAGCACGTCTTAAAAGTCACTTCAGAGGTATTGTCAAGTCACAAGAACGATGTTTTTGGATTTAAAAGTATTTATTTCTTGATAGAAGTAACAAAATATATGAGATAAAATGCCAAACTTATCAGATATATACAGAAATACGATGTACTGAAGCGTTTCCGCCATCTTGAATGATTTTCTTCGACTCGAGCAACCAACGGACATACGTCACGCTGCCCTCATGCTGCTTTCACTCCGATTGGCAGTCGTTTTGTCGCATCGCTCAGCATTTGCATAAAATAGACTTCTTCTCTATTTTGCCCCGGCCTTGCTAGTGGCAAACGGCCACTCCCATTGAAAATGAATGGTAGCCTGTCGCTTTTTCTCTGTCTCTTGTAGCTAATGTGACTGTAGGGTAAGTTGTTCTTTATCTTTGTAGTTGTTTCACATCTCTTTGTAGTTGTTTTGTCTCTTTGTAGTCCTTTAGCATCTATTTGTAGTTGTTTTGTTTCTCTTTGTAGTTGTATTGTGTCTCTTTATAATCATTTTGCGTCTCTTTCTTGTTGATTTGCTTCTTTCAGGTTGCTTTGCATCTCTTTGCAGTCGTTTGTCCCTCTGGGTGGCCGATTTCCATCTCTTTATACTAGTCGTTTTGTGTCTCTTTGTAGTCTTTTTGTGTCTCCTTGTAGTCATTTTTTGTGTCTACTTGTGGTTAATTTTGCATCTCTCTGTCCGCTGTAATATTGCATCTATTTGTGGTCATTTTGCATCTCTTTGTGGTTGATTTGCGTCCTTTTGTCATTGTTTTTGCATCTCTTTTTAGTAGTTTTGAATCTCTTTGTGGTTGTCTTGTGTCTCTTTATAGTTGTTTGATTTGATCTTCCAACAAGAAATGCTAACAGTCAATTTAAAGCTTGATGGTGTTTTTTGCCTCCAACGGCGCCTTCCAGGCAGCTAACCCTAACCTTAACCCTAAACATAACCATTGCCGCGCTGCCTGGGAGGGGCGTTGGGGGCAAAAAACAGCAGAGATGGGGACTCGAGTCTGAGACTCAGACTCGAGTCGCACTTAAGTCGCACAAACAGCTGACTTCAGACTTGACTCAGACTCGACCCAAAAGACTTCAGACTCGAGCTTCGAGAATGTAAATGTAAATGTATTCATGTATTTCTATTTTCTTTTATTGGCGCATATACAGGTAACATTATCGTCACGGGTAACAAGCTAACCATCGCAAAGTGTTGTGCTAATGCTGGGAACAGGCACATTGTATCTTTATAGTTAGTAGTTGCTGAGGCTCAGACATCCATGGCGCACAGGAGGCGGGACGCACGGATCCATCTCCCCAGGAACAAACGCTGTGCAATGGGCAAACTCATGTGATGCGTAATTGATCCCGTGGATGATTTGTAGGCTATTAAGTTAAACAAGGTGTACCCGGTCCACCAAACACTGGGCCGTCTTGACTGTCTTAATTCTGCACATATTTCTGTTACTGTAGTCCTATTTACTATTTCAGTATTTCATCCATGCGTGGCGCAGCGGATCCGTGCGCACTGTCACCTGCCGTGGAGACGCTGGCCTCACTAACCTCTCCTCCTCTGCGTCGGGTCTCCCTCACGCTGGACTCAGTTTCATTGAGCATACTAACTAACTGTGAAAATAAATAAATAAATTGCATTAGATCAGTGAGTTCAAACTGCTTATTGTGCGTAATTTCGACTGACACTGAGATGCATGTTGTTCTGTAACTGTTGTGATTTCCACTTCGACATTAGATTTTTTTGAGTAAAAGAGACGTTACATTTAGCATATATCACCACAGGTAACAAGCTAACCATCGCAAAGTGTTGTGCTAATGCTGGGAACAGGCAAATTGTATCTTTCTAGTTGTATCCATATGATGTGACAGCTTTAGGTTAATATTTCACCAGGTCAGAGGGCTAGAGGGATGTGTTAAATAGACCCCATAAAGTTATCCTCCAACTGATTTTGATACTGTACTGTCTGGATGGTAGCTACAGGACATGAATTTTTTTTTATGAATTCATAAGATTTAACAATACAGTGTTAGGGACAGATCAGATGGCCAGAGACTTGAATTGGACTCGTGGCAAAAGACTTGAGTCTTGACTTGAACTTGCCCCTCAAAGACTTGAGACTTGACTTGGACTCGAGCTCAAAGACTTGAGACTCGATTTGGACTTCCAAAAAATGACTCGTGAACATCTCTGAAAAATAACAAAGACACAATTTAAACAGAGTCTCTGGTCCAGGGCCCCCTGCCCCCTTGGGCCTGTGCCAGTAGGTAATCCATCAATGACCGTATCCCAGTGCACATGCATGTTAAAAGGTCGGGAAGGAGGCTGCGATGTTGTAAGCCACAGAATGAATGAGGTCTGGCTGGCATATACCATCAAGGTGTCAATATAGAGCTCCTGGGCCATGATGGATTTGGCTGAGTTAAAAGAAAGGGTGTCAGACTGCAATGATTGAAGGCTTTTGTCGTTGGAATGTCACAGAGAGAAAACTGGGGATTGGAAATGATTGCGTAGGTAGAAATGAAAACTGATTTTCTTTAGCAAATCAAGCACT
Source organism: Sander vitreus (assembly GCF_031162955.1). Classification (NCBI taxonomy): domain Eukaryota; kingdom Metazoa; phylum Chordata; class Actinopteri; order Perciformes; family Percidae; genus Sander; species Sander vitreus. Next base: position 6,547,761 of record NC_135871.1, on the reverse strand, counting down.
TTTATGCAAATTGCTCTGAGGAATTTTTCATATATTCACACATCTGTCACCCCAGTCAGACCTCAGACATCAAGCATGCAAAAAAACGGGTTTGCCAGACTGCTGAGCCAAAGGCTGTGATTTGCATAGAAAATGGCCGCATGTGATTGGCTGAAAGTGACGAATAAACAAATGAGCTGGATGTGAGGCTATAGAGTTGGATCTCAGAAAAACAATTCCTTTGAACGAGATTAAAACTTGGACAGTAACGAGTTAATAGAATCTGTCAAGTCATTTCTCCCCTGTAGCCTGTGTAGAGCAACAGCAAGTAGGCTACTGCTGTGTCTGATAACTGGTTAGCACTCCCTTGTAACTTTGTTTTGGTTATTTTTTGGTTATAAGCATATTATACTAAAAGTCAATGGACTATTGGAAGAGAATAAAATGGAGGCAAAGTAGATAGTTTGTTGCAAGGGGTTGTTTTTAACTTTGGTAGGTATGTTTGTAATTGCTCTTTCTCTCTTTTCTATTCACACGCACACCCACACACACACACACACACACACACACACACACACACACACACACAAACACACATACTCACACACAAAGAGCATAACACTGCCAAATATTTACTTTGTATTTGGTGATAAAACCTACCTAAAACAGAACTTGTTTCATGTGACATTTTCTCTCATTTGAAAAATATTTTACTTCTTATTTCATTGATATAGATCTGAGCCTAAATAATAATATATATATATATATATATATAAATAATTAGGCAGTTTTTCAAGTAAATGAAAAATAACCAGTAAATAATAATGTGTTTAAACAGAAGCTGTCTGCTGTAAGTCATTTTCAAATCCCACCTGAGATTCTTTAGCAGTTCTCTCTTTTTAGTCTGTCAATGTGTGCAACACAACTCAAGAGTTTCCTGTCAAGTTATGCTTCCACCTATTTTTAACCATCCTGAAACATCCACTAATATTTCTAATATAAGTAGGCATACATTTACTTTACTTGAATCTTTCTTTTAAGATATACTTCAACTTCACTACATCTCAGAGGGAAATGTCATGTTTAGTCCAATTAGTCCAATTTGACAATTATATGTTACTTACTACGATTTTACACACAAAACATATATGATTAGCTTATAAATTGTATGTATCAACATAGATTAAATTACTCAACAGAGACGGGGACTCGAGTCTGAGACTCAGACTCGAGTCGCACTTAAGTCGCACAAACAGCTGACTTCAGACTTGACTTGGACGCCACCCAAAAGACTTCAGACTTGACTTGCGACTTGACCCAAAAGAACTCAGACGTGACTCGGACTCGAGCTTCGAGACTTGTCAACAACCTGTTTTCATGCAATTATTGCTTTTTTTTTTCTTTTATTGGCACATATATGTTGGGGAAACGTATGACGAGCTGCATGTCCCCTGCTCTTTGCCATAATGTGCAACGTAACGCATGCGTTATGCCTTATGTGCGCGCACTCACACAAAAAAATGCATTGACAATGGCGACACCAAGTCTTCCCGGAGTTGTGCCTTTTGTCATTAGTTTTGCTTTCAATAACTTTGTAAACAGTAGCAGTAAGCCAACAGCTACATGCAAGGTGTGTGGCACCAAGATAAATGATGCCGGATCAACAATGTCGAACTACATCAGGGGCCCGTTTCAGGAAGGAGGTTTAACAAACTCTCACGTGCAGCACCACCACAATAAAAAGGCAGCATGAATGGAGCCATGATACTACGATTCACCATGGTAACAACCACAAACAAATGGGTCGGCGGGTTTGATCATGCATTTTATTAAAAAAGCAAGACAGCGGTTGCTGCTGTAAAAGAGAGAGAATTGGTGTGGGAGAAAATTGCTGCTCGAGTCAATGCTTAAGCATTAACAGTGTATTAATTTCATATTTAATCACAGTTAACTTATAATATTACTGGTGAAAACTGGAATGGTATTACAACTAATTTCATTTAGGTGCAATCCTGCGGGCGAAAAAGTAAGCTATACTAATCCCATTCTGAGACTGCAGCACCATGATCATTAACAGAACTATAATTTATAATCATTTATTTCTTTTTAATGGCTCTCGCTGGTTTGTCTCCAGGGAACACAACAAAAACGTTTAAAAAACATTTCAGAGCGAATCACACTTTTCTGACGGCTCTGCATACAGTGGCTTTATTAATATGATCCGCATCACCAATGTTGTAAAGAAAACCTTTGCGAAAAACGTATGCGACACAACTAATCTGCTGGGATGTTAATAAAGCCTGTCCACGATGGTGGATGTTAGTGATATGAGGACGAATAAGGTATCTACATATCTGATGGACTGTGAAAAAAAAATACCTCTCAAATCGGTTATGTGGAAATGAAAATACATCTAGTCGGGACTCATGTCATCATCTCCCGACGTAAACTCTCTGTGAAGTAATACAGGTTTTTTATCTACGGGATCGTCGACAAAAGGACATGACACATGACTCGAGGTTTCTTCAAGAAACCTCGAGTTTCTCTCAGTCTCCTCCCTCTGACACTGTATGAGAGGGAGGAGACTGAGAGAAACTCGAGGTTTCTTGAAGATAACCTGCTCCCGACCAGGTTAGGTTCACATACTCAGTTACCATAGTAACTGACTCTGAGGTGAAGTTACCTCTCTTTCTGAAACGGGGAAACCCAGAGTTTCTCTCATCTCAGGGTTAACAAACTCAGAGTTTTCACTAAACCTGCTTTCTGAAACGGACCCCTGGCATCTCAAAACGCACCCAGATAGGTCATTCACTTGCTAATGTAAAGATACGTTATATTTAGCATATATCATCACAGGTAACAAGCTAACCATCTCAAAGTGTTGTGCTAACGCTGGGAACAGGCACATTGTATTTTTATAGTTTGTAGTTGCTGAGGCTCAGACATCCATGGCGCACAGGAGGCGGGACGCACGGATCCATCTCCCCAGGAACAAACGCTGTGTCGGGTGGACAAACTCATGTGATGCGTAATTGATCCCGTGGATGATTTCGATGCTATTAAGTGTACCCGGTCCACCAAACACTGGGCCGTCTTGACTGTCTTATTTCTGCACATATTTCTGTTACTGTAGTCCTATTTACTATTTTATTATTTTATCCATGCGTCACCTGCCGTGGAGACGCTGGCCTCACTAACCTCTCCTCCTCTGAGTCGGATCTCCCTCGCGCTGGACTTAGTTTCACTGAGCGTACTAACACTTGCGCTGCCACTATTCTCTTGATTTCCACTTCGACGTTACATTTAGCATATATCGTCACAGGTATCAAGCTAACCATCACAAAGTGTTGTGCTAATGCTGGGAACAGGCAAATTGTATCTTTATAGTTGTATCCATATGATGTGACAGTTTTAGGTTAATATTTCACCAGGTCAGAGGGCTAGAGGGATGTGTTAAGTAGCCCCCATAAAGTTATCCTCCAACTGATTTTGATACTGTACTGTCTGGATGGTAGCTACAGGACATGTTTTGAATGCATAAGATTTAACAATACAGTGTTAGGGACAGATCAGATGGCCAGAGACTTGAGACTTGGACTTGTGGCAAAAGACTTGAGAGTTGACTTGAACTTGCACCTCAAAGACTTGAGACTCGACTTGGACTTCCAAAAAATGACTCGTGAACATCTCTATAACTCAACAGTAGTAGTATGAAGTAGTTAAAATTAGCTCCACCTTGGATATACCTATAATATAAGTATTAACAATCCAATAATGTATAAAAACACACACACACCAAGGTTAACGAAAAGAAAGAAGAAAAAAAGAAATATGAATTTGAAAGTACATTTGAGAAGCGCACACAAGCTAGGAGGCTAACCTAGCTTACCATAACAAGGTAAAGGAGAAAACAAAGCCCCCTTTCCCCGAAACAGAAGCTAACCCCGGTAACGTTACGGGCATGGATGTATGGATACAGGGCCAGGCAGCATGACAGAGACAACCGCAGGACAGAGAACACTACAGGAGGGCTTTCACCGGCGACCCGATAGCTGCTGGTTAGTACATACGCAGGAACACCAAAAGCGGGAGGAAGCATGGGTTATATGTGGATTGATACTGGGATGTCTACACACCACTGTGTGAGTCGATTGACTTCAAAAAGGTCGCCACTTTATTTGAACCAAAGTTGAAAACACCTGTTCATGTCTTCTTTAGTCTGTTGGCTATTTAGGTTTTTTCCTGGAACACGTCACTTACACATTTTGCACTTACTGCGGCGTCTTGTGTAGACTGTTTACATATTTATGACCACATGTAGGCTACATTTTATGTACTGGTGTTATTGTTGAATACATTGTGAATACATATTTCTAAAATTGTATGATGTTTTTGTTGAGTTATTATTACACAATACTTTTTCTGATCTTTTTAAATCCCCCAACAAATTATTACATATTACAAAAAAAGACTAAAACTAATAAAAACTAAACTAAAACTAAGCATTTTCAAAAAATATAAACTAAACTAAACTAGCAAACCCGCTTTAAAAACTAATTAAAACTAAACTGAATTTGAAAACAAAAAGTCAAAACGAAATAAAAATAAAAACTAATGAAAAATGAAAAACTATAATAACCTTGACACACACACACACACACACACACACACACACACACACACACACACACACACACAGTATTTTTATTTTGAATACTTTAAGGACATTTTGTTGATAATAAAATTGTTGGACATAAGTAACATTTTGAATGCAGGACCTTTACTTGTAATGGAATATTTTAACACTGTGGTATCTGTACTTCTCAGTTCTTCCACAACGTGATTGGGTTGCCAGATCATCAGGTTAAGCATTCCCGTATTTCACTCTTTAGTTATCCATCAAAATAGCCCACCTGGGGCCTCTGCATTGACCTTACTTTTAACACCAAGAGAGGCAAGATTGTTATTATTGGTAGGGACCAATTCAGCAACACATTAACACCTAACATTTGTAGGAACGCGTCCCTACCGTCCTTACCTAAACCTACACATATGAGTTGTTGATTCATCCCAAATAAAATGCAAAAGTAAAAGTCTGTGACGAGAGAAAAAAATGTCTGTGAAGTCCATGCACGTCCTTTTTTAAATTCATTTCTGTATTACAATTAGTAATTACCTGAGTTCACTGAGTAAGTGTTGAAATACTCCAGTATAATCAGTTGTATTGTTAGACATTCACAGCTATCTCCAACAGTTCAGTCAGTCACATGAGAAAAGATGGTCTCACTTACTAATGTAAGTACCATGCAAACATATTGCTCCACAGGGAATTAAATGGAGGACTTTGGAGCAGATAGTTTTATTTAATTCTGTGCTTTTCAGCTTAACAAACAGTTTAAGACTCTCTAAGAAAAAAACAAATTAAATTGAGTGCTGCAGCCTTTTAATCCCTTTACACTGGTGAATATTTAATGTGGAAGTAAAATAAAAAAGATCTAATTTGCACTTGAAAAAACAATTAGGAAAAAGAGAGCAGGACAAATGTAAATGTATAGAGGTCAACTTGATTTTCTTTTTTTTTTTACTCTGGAGAGATTTCCTATTTTTTTGGTAAGAATTCATCCCCGCTTTAAAGTGAAAAACATTAGATATCTCAGGAGACCAGTGTGCCAGAACTTGCTCCAGCTGGTCAACACTGTAACACAGAACATTGCAGTTAGTTTAGTGTCAGTCAGCGAGAGAGAGAGAGAGAGAGAGAGAGAGAGAGAGAGCAATGCAGCGAGAGAAAGAATGACAGAGACCAAGAGGGAGAAAGAAGAAAGGGTGGTGGGAGGAGGCCCCGGTCAAGTGCTGGACTGTTCTACTTAAAGATCTTTAAATAGGGTGATTCACTAGAATACCTTGTTCTCATCCGTCTCTGCTCTTGTTGAGACACCATGGGATAAACCGAGGGCTGAGCAACATGGGAAAGTGGGTTGGGGGTGTGGACGGCAGGGCAGGTTGTGTCATCACCAGAGCAGTAGTTTCGCTTTGCCAGACCTTCCTCCGCAGTGCTGCCGAGGAGGGTCTGGCCGGTCCACATAGCATTCCAGAATGGTAGTAAAACGTGCTCTGGTTTATTGGCATTTCTTTAAACCAATCACAATCGTCTTGGGCGGCGCTAAGCACCAGGCAGAGCCAAGGTTCCGCTGCAAAATAGCCTTGAGAAGGAACTATGTGTAGGTCGTTTTAACGGAGCAATCCAGGAAGTGGAACGGATATAGACTACCGGAGCAGTAGTCCATATCGCCGATGGTTCATTTACTAGATAGTTCCGGTGCCATTTTCCGCTTTCTTTGTGTTAACTTTAAACTCTGAAACCGAAACCTCTGAGCAACATTACAGGTTGAAAATGGCAAGTTTTAAGGAAAAATTGGATCATGCAACAAGGCAGCCCTGCTTGATTCGTTGGGGGAATGATTGTAAAGATTTACTGTTTAATGTTTACGGCATTTGCTCTGTAACTGGGACGTTGTGGGACCGTTTGGCAGCGATTTGCTATGGACAAAATCCACTGGTTAGAGCAAATTATGTATTACAGCATGTTACTGTATTGAGTGAACAGTTAACTTCATTTAATATTGTATGTGGCGTTTTCTTTTGCGGGGTCTAAATGCTTCACCAAAACAACTTCCTTCCCGAGACTATTTTGAAGAGCCAGGCTCGCTGCCGGAGCTTTGCGACGATTGTGATTGGTTTAAAGAAATGGAAACAGTTTTTTTCTCCTATCCAGGAGCGTATGCTCCAGTTCCAAGACCTTCCTCCGCAGCGCTGTGGAGATCTGGTCTGGCCATGCGAGACTACCGGAGGAACAATTCAGAATGACCCAAATTGCTCACAGGGATCAATACAGTTTCCTCATTAGTGAATGTTTGCCCTACAGAGCCACGGTATGACAAAATAAGGACACACATCTTGATAAACAAGCATCATACATAAAACATAAGCCTAAGTCAAACCAATAACATAATGGATGTTTAATGCACTGGAGCCAGAGTTGCTTTGAATGCCAAGACCCATTCATGTGGTTAGTGGACTCATTTACCTTCCGTCTGAATTCTTCATGATTTCCTGGTTAGTTGATTGCCTCTAATTTCATCTGAGCATCTGGGAAAGGGGATTCATTGTGGAACAAGAGCGGAGACTGTGGGTCTTTGGATTGCCGCATGCCAGCTAAATGATCTCCAGTGGACGTAGGCTTCAATGGAGGCTAAATGGTGACAGCGAACGCTCCTCTATCTGAAGCTCATTACCTGCCTCTCGATTCCCCCAGAGACCTGGCTCAGCTTCACATCGAGCACTTTCCTGCCAGGAGGAGGGTGATTACAACATTTTGCTTAACAAAAGCTCCCTCTCCCCTTCCCTTTTCTCATCGTTTCCTGTCTTCCCCCTCACCCTGCCTTTCTCTCTGTGGTCACCCACTTCCATCTTTCCCTCTCCTCTGTGTTTCTTTCAGATTCCCTCTCTCCTGCACCTTGCAGGCACCCCAGGTGATTCACACTCAGACTGATTTGTCTTTGTGTCCCGCCTATGATTATAACACTCAGAGACAGGCAAGCCGTGAATTGCATAGGAGAGTGTTTACTCGCTAACAGACAATAGTGAATAAGCAGAATTATGAATCATACATCAGTCTAGACAACAAGGAGCACCATAGCGGTAGCAGCAAAAACAAAACGGCATGGAAATCAAAAGCTGTTTGAAAGTGATTCACAGGAGAGCCGCAGAATGGTAAGGAGATGGGATAAACATTGATGTGCGCATGGGTACCATCCAGTCAGGGAACAGCCGAGGCCTACGCATTTCTCTGCCAAGGCTCGATGTACTCAAGACCCAGATGGGCAAAGATGTCCTTTTCAGTCGTGGCTGCCAGGAACTCATTCTAGAGAGAGGACAAACAAACAGAAAGTCAGTGACTTGTGCAGGAATGTACAAGGAATTTGTTTCGGTGAAATCAGAATCCCAAGAATCTGAATCAGAAATAGATTTATTGCCAAGTAAGTAGCACTTACAGTACTAGGACTTTGTTTTGGTTGATGGTACATACAGAAAACAATAATATAAAATAAACATACAATAAATACAGAAACAAATAACACATACATACATGCATACATACATATAACTATTTAACATTAAGAAGGAAAAAAGAGGCTGTATGGTTAGTGCAGGATGTACAAAAATGTATAGAGATGTGCAAAAAGTTAAAAAAGGCAAAAGGATATATGGAATGTGCAGGGAACAGGATGTAGGATTAAGTTTCAAATCCAGTGCAAGTCCACAAAATCTCAATTTTAAGCTCCACTATTCCAGAAAATTTGGGCTGCTCAATCTGTCGATTACTTTCTCGATTAATCGGTTAGTTGTTTGGTCTATAAAATGACAGAAAACGGTACAAAATGTTGATCAGTGTTTCCCAAAGCCCAAGATGACGTCCTCAAATATATTGTTTCGTCCACAACTCAAAGATATTCAGTTTACTGTCCCAGAGGCGTCAATAAACTAGAAAATATTTACATTTAAGAAGCTGGAATCAGATGAGTTTTACCGATTAATCGATAATAAAAATAGTTGGCAATTCATTGAATAGTTGACTAATTGAGTCATCTTTGCAGCTCTACTGAAAGCATCCGCGTCTTGTACTTGTAGCCTGAACTGAGCTTGCATTTGGACTCCTTTCTCCGCTGCAAGCTGTCAATATCAATTTAGGATTTTATTCACCCAGTTTGTGCCAAGGCTCACACATGCAGTGATTGTGCCGATTTACATATGACCGCCCACCTCCCCTCCAACCCATAAACACTCTAACCTTGCTCTAAGTGATTGCACTCGTCAGCAGATGAGTACTTTCCCTGACAAATCACGACAGGGCTATTAACTGCTGGCTGTCCACCAACGCTATGTGATGGGTAATGTCTCTACAGGAGTGGTGATGGGGCCTGACTCACCTTGAGAGCGAGACAGCCTGGAGAGAGAGAGAGAGGACTGCGATTCTGACACATCCTGCCTTCAAGTGCGAAACTGGACCTGACACGTTGCGAAGAGATGGCAGAAAAACTAAGAGCGGGTCGGCTCCCACTGCCAGCCGAAAGGCAGAGATAACTGAGAGCAACTAGTCGGCAGCCAGGAGAGGGAAAACACTACAAGGCCCGTCTCCCAACATACTGGCTTGTTATTTATAATGCAAATGACAGGTTGGCCATGCGGCGGGGACATTTGGGTGCACACTGCATGAAGTCTCTGTTCATATCACAGATCTTCTAAACCACTTTATTTGGAAGAAAGAGTGAAAGTGAGCGCACTTGAAAGGTCCATGAAAATCCCCCAATGAACAGTGTGCACACAACTTCGGTATGGAAGTGCGGTGAGTCAATAACTATGTTTGCATGCATATATTATTCCGGTTTTGGCCCTTATTGCAAAAAAGACAATATTCCGACTAAGCTATAAGACATGGCTAATAAAAGTGAATATTCCACTAATATTCCAGTTTACATGCAGCCGTGCAAGATTTTTTCAAAGTTTTCCACTAGTGGCGAACTTCTTTAACTGTGCGAACACAGCGTCCCTCTTTCATTGCTTCAACCAGCTTCTTAAAAACATCGGCGTTACAATGTTTTCACATACCCAAAAACCTGTTGACATTGTTTGGCTTCCAAATAAATTTGGCTAACGTGGAACCACTGGCTGTTTTGGCTACATTTTTGCTCCTGTTATTGTTAAGCTACTTATGTTAGTGGTACAATACATGTTCTGGAACAGGCTTAAAACGGCTTTACGCATTTTAAAATGAGTTTGATTTCTTGTAGGAAAACTTATGTTGCCATGAAGACAACCACGTTTTTCTTCTTCTTTTTTTTTTACATTTTGGCAAATTCACCTGAAACGTCTTGCTGCATTAGCTGCTAGCAGTTGCTGTTTGCACTCTATGTGTTTCAATGCAATTAGTCTTGCATTGCCAGACCTATCACCATAGCACTGTCAGCGCCAGAGTATGGTCTGACTACACCGCTTAAAAAACGTCCTGGCTTGTTTGCATTCATTTTAAACCAATCACAACTGTTCCGGCCAGCGCTAAGCCCTGGATGCAGCAACGGTGCCCTTGCAGAATAGAATAGATAGGCGGAGATAGCGGAAGGGGAGAAAGGTATGTCAGGTTTTATCCCAGCCATGTACATCTGGTCAGCCAGACTAACAATGCAGTTAAGTCAGAAAGGGTAAACCTGGTTTCTGTTATTGGGGTAGAGGATTAAACTCTTGGTAGATTTCTCTTGGAGGATGCAGATTTCACTGCCATGTATACGATACCGCAATCTCTGGAAAGCCCAAGTTGTGGATTTCTGGGTGTTTGTGTGTGATGTCCGTGTTTGGATTGCCAGTTTTGATGCAAATTGCGTAGATCAGGTTTCACTTGTAATTTCACATGTCAGACTTGCTGTAATACTTTGGCAATGATATAAATGCTTGCCAAAACTACAAAAATAAGACACCAGGTGTGTTAACCAATCATATCCTTTAAAGTCCACTTCTGAAAATCAGTGCACTCTGAGGTTAGCTCTATTTTTAGAATTCATTTTCTCATGCATACAAAACATTTAATCATTGCTGTCCAGAGCAATATTATCGCTCCTTAATAAAAAAAACGGTGTATTGTTAGTGAAACAGTATTATATATGACTGAAACCATCCCATCACTTCTGCCTGTATTTTTCATTGTGCTCATAAGCCTGAACTCATTTATTGCTCTCACTGAAATGCAGACAGATCGTTGCAATTTATGATGCGGCAAGCTATACTTAAACATACAGGTGATAAAAAGTGGAGGCAGGGAGGGAAGAGGAATGAAAGACAACAGGAAAGAAAGAACACTGCTGGACAAAGCTGATTTGATTTAGAGCAAATCCCCATTTCCAACAACACAAGGCAGGGCTTATTGTTCAGAGGAAACAGAGGGCAACTCAGGAGATCCAACTAAAGGAGAAAACAACAGGGTACAGATGAGATTCTCAACATTTCCAATTTAGCCATTGTCCTGGATCAGGGCTAAAGCCCTCCCACCGCGGCACTGTCCACTTTCCTCAATTCGTACAATCCTCACATGCCCTCAGGGAGACGCTGCTTTATTTACTTAGCACAACACAGTGTGGGATCTCTGAGAGAAAAATCCACTAGCCTTGTGTACCTCTGACTTCTCCCCTTTAAGCATACACAGGGAAGCTACACTTGAAATGGCAAAAAAAACAGCTTTTGGTATCTCAAAAGGAGCTTAGAGTTTAAGAACAGAGCGGCGGATAACGAAAAGGAGAGGTTATCTGTCTGAGACACTCGGGTTCTCCATGACTGGCAAGCCATCAGCACCGCAAGCCAGAAAGGAAGCTGTGTGTGTTACTGCGAGCCAGTGTCCTTGACTTAATAAGCTGCTAATCAGCCACATGTTTCTCTGTCCACCACGTAATAACATCCCTCGTGGACGTGGACACATATCAGTTCCTGCAAAACATCTGCCCCTTCTCTGCTGCCCGTCATCCTCCTTCTGCCACCCGGCCCACTGCTTGATGGATGGAGCTGATGGACATGGCTGCCTGCCCGGCTCTGGCCCGACTCAGCTGACACATCGAGAGAGAGAGAGAGAGAGAGAGAGAGAGAGAGAGAGAGAGAGAGACCGAGAGACAAAGAGGAAACCAGCAAGCGTTCAAAGGACAGAAACATGGAGGAAGCTCAATATCAACACAAATGAGACATCGCATGAAAAAGTATGCACAACAATTTGTATGATATCCTACAAAATTACGACGCCGCTGGCCGGCACATGCCAGTTAAGTTAAGTTAAGTCATCTTTAGCAGACAAAAGATGACTGTGAGCCGAGTAAAAACGGTCATTTCAGCCGACTTTGCAGTTGAGTTTAGCGGACAAGTGTTGACGACAGAAAGATTTTTTTTTTTTAAATTGCGGTTTGGGTTAAAACACCGGCCCGTGTACTCCTGGGACACAAACACCTGTTTCCTGGGTAAAAGTCTCGTGTTTCCCCTTAACTTCTTCCAAGACACAAACTCCACTCCCCCGATTGAAAGCGCTGTGTTTTAGGACCCTTCCATCCACCCTGACCTCCTCCTTACACGGCTATTCGCAGTCTATGTGGTGCATACAGTAATACATATGTGGAAAACATACGAATTACAGGGCGTTACTTTTAGTAGCTATATGTAAGAATGGTTCCTGAGAACAGATTGAAATAGGCAACTGTTTCACATAACAACAGTTATGTACACAGCAATTATAAGGCGATGATATGTTAATGTTTTACAGCTTGTTGAGCTGCCTCCAAGTGGCATACAAATCTATTAATGCAGGTGCAAAATGTTTTGCAGTGTAGGTGATGATTAACAAAGCCAGTGGCTATCGACAATTTATTTTTATATTTACGATGAAGATGTGTGGTGGTTTCCTGTATCCACATCTATTGCAATGTGAACTGTTTATGTGTGTACAATTACGGGATTAAACAAGAGACAGAAATAATATGCGAGGTAAGGATCTCATATGAACACGGCACACCTATTAGGCAGTATCCGACAGAGAGAGATATCTTTAGAAACACAGCGAGACAAAAGAAAAAAGAAGTCTGCTAAGAGAACCAAGGTAAAGGTCATGTGGAGAAGTATGCAAACACAACTTGAAATCCATGCAAATTGACTTATAGCAACTCTCTGGTAGTAAAATGTATCTGAACAAAAAAGCCTCAGTAAGTGTGCAGTCATCTCACTTTCAGTACAGACTGTCTGCTTGGACACAGCAGCGATAGCCACTTATCAAACACTCGAGTATTGAGGTCAGGCTGAATGGTAGATGCACATAAAGCTTTTGAATCAGTTTTTAACACGTATTTTCACGAGTCAAAACGGTAAGAGGAACATATTAAGAGTACAGTATTTTATGTCTGATGACATATAAGAGTCCAAGGTACACTTAGATCACAGAATGCACACTCAAAGGCAGAAAGAACTGTAATGGGTTTTTTTTCACCTGTATTTCAGGCTATGAAATCAGCTAATGTTCTCAGTCTCCTGCTTACTTATTTGGACTTTCTTCTTCTCACTGACAGTTAGAAATAGATTACTTTATTGCCAGGAGATCAAGAAGAAAAAAATCCTTTGATTGCCTTTAAGTTAATTTGTCTTTATTGCAGCACACAGGAAAGGGCTGACAAGGGCAGAAAAAAAGCGGTAAGTCGATTATGCCCTTGTGTCTTCCTCCTGCAACGAACCGCCGCACACCCACACTTCCCCTGTGCTCGGGGTCTGCGAGAGCTCAGTTCACAGGACAGCCGGAGCAACCAGCGAGGGCACAGACACCTCACTAATCACACCAGCAATTAGCGCAAGCATCATAAAGCACTGCTGCCTATAAAACAGCTATTGAGTTTAGTGTTACCGTCATTACCTATCCGTCCCCAGCTTGCTAATCAGCCCGTGCACTGGGCAGAGAGGCAGACGGCTAGCAAATAATGAACTCCTAATCAGAAACAATGGGATCCTCACTCGGCATTCTCTGGTGTTATGGCTCTATGCTCCCGTGGAGGAGTAAACATTTGCAAATCAAAGTTATTTAGTTGATTAGGCTGCCCAATGGTAATGAACAGATACAGTCAAGAGTATGAGAGAAGTGTAATAAAAAGCCCTATGTCTTTCAAGTGTCCTTGTGATGTCATGTTGTCAAAGTAGAACTTCTAAATGTATATTACTATTTGCATATCATTGTCACTGAATAAAGGGATTGGATGCAAAGAAAGCTGTCATTCGCTAGTGCTTTAAAAGTTCACACAACTCAAATATTAGGGGTGTGAATCCACACTGGCCTCGCAATTCGATTACGATGATCCTGTCAACGATCCGAATCGATTCGATATCCCGATGCATCACCTCCTCAATATCATTACACATTGATACAAATGGTTTTCATCGACAAATTCAAGGAGTCAGATATGTATGAACTCCAGTGGTGTAGTCTAATGTATTGTAGTGGGTATAATGTAATGTATATATATAAACTTAGCACAAAAAGTAAGGAAATTTGTGTTTGGTAGATTATTTCTCTGTGGTAACAATGCTTTTTGGCAATAAATCTTACACCGTTGGAAAGCCTGTTTAGTTCCCTTTCAAATGGTGCCCCATTTGTAAGGAGCATGCATTTGTGGGATGAGAGTATGGGTTGTGCCCATGACAAATTTGCCAAATCTTCTCTGCCAATGTCAAACTAATGTATGGCTTATTCTGCCATTGACTCGTTTGGTGTTTGGTGGATTGGATGATTGAAGTTTGAAGAAACAAGACATATTGGCAATTTAACAATTGATTCATTTCACAAACAGGAGCCTCAGTAGCATGTGGAAGAACCATACACAGCCACAACAGCCTGGCACCTCCTCCTCATGCTGGCCACCAGCCTGGTCACACACTGCTGTGGGATGGCATCCCATTCTTCAACCAGCATTTGTCACAAGTCAGCCAACGTGGTTGTATTGGTCACTCTGGCACAAACAGTACGCCCTGATCTCACAAGTGTTGAATGGGGTTGAGGTCAGGACTCCTGGCAGGCCATTCCATCCTCTCCACTCCCACATTCTGGAGATAGTCTCTGATAAACCCCGCCCTGTGGGGGCGAGTGTTGTCATCTTGGAGGATAGAGTTCGGTCCCAGACTGTGGAGATATGGGATTGACTCTGGTTGCAGAATCTCATCTCTATATCTCTCTGCATTGAGTTTGCCTCCAATGATGACAAGCCTCGTTTTTCCAGTGACACCATCACACTGCCTCCACCAAAAGGTGTTACTCTATCGATGCAGCAATCAGCATAGCATTCTCCGCATCTTCTCCACACTTGGACCCTACAATCCAACTGCCATAGGCAGAATCTGGACTCATCACTGAACATAACCTTCCTCAACATGTTCAGGTTCCAGTGCACGTGTTGCTGACACCAGCGCAAACGGGCCTGACGGTGAAGGGCAGTCATGGCAGGACTCCTGGCAGCCCTATGAGACCGGAGATTGGCTGCGTGCAGTCTGTTCTGGATTGTCTGGGCAGAGAGCCATCGGCCATATCGTCCTGCAAACCTTGACTGCAAATCTGTAGAAGACAGCCTACAGCACCAAGTGCTGCAGGGTGAGGAAATGGGTTTCTTGGGGTGTCGTCTTCTTGCCCACTTCGCGGCCTGTCTTTGACGTCCCCCGGTATATGGAACTTGGCCTTCAGTTTGGAGATGGTACTAGGGCTCACTCCAAATACTGCCGCAACTTGGTTTTGCGGAACACCAGCTTGAAGTTGCCCTATCGCAAGGACCCTACCCAGATCAGTTAAACGCGGCATGCCGATTCTTGGAGCAGACGCTTACTGACTGTAGCTGTACTTACAGTAGTAGGGCCCATGCCCACAGGTGCACCTGGGGGTACCAGAAGGTCAATAGCAACAACAAAATAACCTGTTTGGCAATGGCAGAGAAGATTTGGCAAATTTTTCATGGGCGCAACCCACATACTCAGTGCTGCTGCTCATCCCACAAATGCATGCTCCTTACAAATGGGGCACCATTTGAAAGGGAACTAAACAGGCTTTCCAACGGTATAAAATTTATTGCCAAAAAGCATTGTTACCACAGAGAAATAACCTACCAAACACAAATTTCCTTACTTTTTGTGCTAAGTTTATATATTCGCCAGAATTTGCCTTTGGGGGAGGGGGGGGGCATATCATAGTGGGGGATCCTCCCCAGGGAAGTTTTGAGCATCAACGACTTCATTTCCTGTATTCGGATACACTTTTATGTACCAATTTACGGTGGAAATACCTTTATTTAGCCTATGTGAAGAAGAAAAACACAGATGACAATTCAAAATATATCAAAAATATAATGGAAAGTATGTTGTTGCGTGTCATTGGGCATTTTTAAGTGGATATGTGGAAATCCTGGAGCTTTCTTAGTGGGTATACTGCATATGCCTGCGTATCACATAGACATAGATGAACTCCCCTTTTTATTGTATCTGCTCTTAAAAAAGACATTTCCTGAATGTAGCGGAGTCTGAACACAGCAGACAAAAAGCAAAAACTAAAAAAGCAGCAAACGGAAAATCAACAAGCAACATCAGTAAGCTATAATCAATTATGGTCTGTCACTGCATTGATGCAGAATCGTTCACGTCCGCATAGCGATGCATTGATGCAATGATTAATTTTATCCCTATCAAATATATATTCAAATTAACTCCAGTTGTTTTATTACTTTGATATCAGCCTTGAAATCTTTTCTCGTGCTGTATATGTGTCACTCAGTTCCATCATCATAAACAATGATCAGGTATGCACTATGCATAATCAGGTGCTACAGAGAGAATGTCTGAACACACCCAACGCTGTTTGACCCTTTGTCACAAATGTTTGACTACTATGGACAATATGTTAGTCATGGACTTTCTGCACATCCATAACTACAGTAAAGATTAATCAGCAACACATATGTTGTTCATTGAAGTTACAACAGTAAATCCCCCATTGTTAGTTTTTCTCCAAACTAATGACAATATATTCATTTAAAGGCATTACTTTAGCTTTAACTCCTAAAAAGTCAATTTTTAAGTACATTTATTTACTTAATTATTATTCCCCCTGACATGCAACATGTCAACTTGGACAATTGTCCTTGCACAATGTTCATTTGCTGCCTTCACCCTTTTAATTTGCATTTATTAGGGTATAATCTTCCTAAAGTTCATCGCTGAAGTTTGGAGGCATCTTGTGAACTTGTGAAGTGTCAGAATGGCTGTCTGCCGCGGTCGTATGAAGTTCTGTCTAATCGGTGGAGCCTGTAATTGTAGCTTGACTCTTCCTCACATGGACCCAAACAGAACAATCTTCTAATGATAACAATAAATTAACTTTCTCTGCTCCACTGAAGCTCATAAATAATTAATTGGTTTGTTGAAGAGTGGCCGGTTTTGCGTGACCAAATAGCTTCCTGCTCCAGACAGTGTGATCGGATGCTGCTGCCTCAGCACTCCTCTCATTCTGCTCAATTAAAACGGCACATTGGCAAAATATGAGCTGTGTTTGGGAATTTTAATGACACGTTTTTGTATGATATGAGCCAGGATCATATGATTCGTTTGATCGGTCACACCACTGGAGAGGCAGCAAATCATGGGATTCGGTAGGAATATGCTATTCCTGAAGGTTAGAAATGCAGGTTGTGACCAAAAATGATATTGATATATATATATATGATGATTTGAATATTTCCTGTCCAAAAAATACACTTTTACAATTTCATGTGTTCAAGATTTTTTGTTTTTAAATAATGTATTCAATGCATTCCATATATATATGCTGTCAAAACCAATGTTCAAAATAATGTTTTGAGACTGTCGGAGGGGGGCGATGCTGACTGTGATCAACCCAAATATACGCGCTCCCACAGTCAGTGATTGCATTCAGTTTTATTCTGCAGCTGGCAGCAAGCACAACACATAAATCAGCCAGTGGTTTCATCTATAAGGGCACTTGGGGTTGTATTTTTGTGACAGTGCATTGGTGGGCTTTGTGTTGGCCTTTTTGCCAGATACACATAGCTTTATTTCCTTTGATGGCAGTCATCTTGCATTTTGATAACTCACTGTGATGGTGAATGTCCCATTGTGGAGCAAAAGGTGCAATATAGTGTGTGTCAGTAATAATCCAGCAGTGCTGGGTAAGTTTGGTGTCAGGGCTGGACTCTCGGTCTCGGTCTGAGTTTCATGGCAGATGAAGGAGTCATTTTCTGTGTTATTTTCACGACTTTGCCAAGCAGTGCACATATCAAGAGATCCTAAAGGGGACATATTATGCTTTTCCGTATTTTCGGTCATATCTACAATGTTATAATGTCGGATTTTCATGTAAAACGTGGCCAAAACTTCAAATTACGAGGTAAACGCATTTTAGAGAAATCCCCATGAGCTAAAACGTTCAGATTTCCAAATGTTCTGAACGCTCCGGTTTCAACAGTTTTTTCTACTGTCAGTTAAGTCTTCCGCAACTCTAAGCCGGACTTCTATGATTGGTTGTCTGCTCCAGGCAGGAACTACTGAAGTGTTTTTTTAAGCTACTGCGCTGTTAACATTGTTGCATGTAGCTACATGCTAACGGCAGTAAACAATGTCAAATTTAAATGTTAAATGTTAAATTTTCCCCAATTCCGGGTCACATTACTCCTGAAACATTTCTGGTTATGGAGTTTTTGGTTTAAAAGCCTTATCTGCGATTTTTGACTGTAGAAAGTGCTGCTATATTCCATTAGTGTCCACTGCTAACTATGGTGGCTACATGCTGTAACTTTACTGCTGGGACATGTCCGTTTGTGTAGTATTTGGTTTAGAATCCTTTATTTTCATGGTACAAAGTCCTGCTATACAGTGGGGCAAAAAAGTATTTAGTCAGCCACCAACTGTGCAAGTTCTCCCACTTAAAAAGATGAGAGAGGCCTGTAATTTTCATCATAGGTACACTTCAACTATGAGAGACAAAATGAGAAAAAGAAATCCAGAAAATCACATTGTAGGATTTTTAATGAATTTATTTGCAAATTCCTTGGGAAAATAAGTATTTGGTCACCTACAAACAAGCAAGATTTCTGTCTCTCACAGACCTGTAACTTCTTCTTTAAGAGGCTCCTCTGTCCTCCACTCGTTACCTGTATTAACGGCACCTGTTTGAACTTGTTATTAGTATAAAAGACACCTGTCCACAACCTCAAACAGTCACATTGCACCAGGCTGGGAAGACTGAATCTGCAATAGGTAAGCAGCTTGGTGTGAAGAAATCAACTGTGGGAGAAATTATAAGAAAATGGAAGACATACAAGACCACTAGTAATCTCCCTCGATCCGGGGCTCCACGCAAGATCTCACAACGTGGGGTCAAAATGATCACAAGAACGGTGAGCAAAAATCCCAGAACTACATGGGGGGACCTAGTGAATCACCTGCAGAGAGCTGGGACCAAAGTAACAAAGGCTACCATCAGTAACACACTACGCCACCAGGGACTCAAATCCTGCAGTGCCAGACGTGTCCCCCTGCTTAAACCAGTACATGACCAGGCCCATCTGGAGTTTGCTAGAGAGCATTTGGATGATCCAGAAGAGGATTGGGAGAATGTCATATGGTCAGATGAAACCAAAATAGAACTTTTTGGTAAAAACTCAACTCGTTGTGTTTGGAGGGGAAAGAATGCTGAGGTGCATCCAAAGAACACCATACCTACTGTGAAGCATGGGGGTGGAAACATCATGCTTTGGGGCTGTTTTTCTGCAAAGAAACCAGGACGACTGATCCGTGTAAAGAAAAGAATGAATGAGGCCAAGTATCGTGGGATTTTGAGTGAAAACCTCCTTCCATCAACAAGGGCATTGAAGATGAAACGTGGCTGGGTCTTTCAGCATGACAATGATCCCAAAAACACCGCCCGGGCAACGAAGGAGTGGCTTCGTAAGAAGCATTTCAAGGTCCTGGAGTGGCCTAGCCAGTCTCCAGATCTCAACCCCATAGAAAATCTTTGGAGGGAGTTGAAAGTCCGTGTTGCCCAGCGACAGCCCCAAAACATCACTGTTCTAGAGGACATCTGCATGGAGGAATGGACCAAAATACCAGCAACAGTGTGTGAAAACCTTGTGAAGACTTAAAGAAAACGTTTGACCTCTGTCATTGCCAACAAAGGGTATATAACAAAGAATTGAGATGAACTTTTGTTATTGACCAAATACTTATTTTCCACCATAATTTGCAAATAAATTCATTAAAAATCCTACAGTGTGATTTTCTGGATTTCTTTTTCTCATTTTGTCTCTCATAGTTGAAGTGTACCTATAATGAAAATTACAGGCCTCTCTCATCTTTTTAAGTGGGAGAACTTGCACAATTGGTGGCTGACTAAATACTTTTTTGCCCCACTGTATACTCCGTTGCAGTAGTTCCAGCTGATACTAGTGAAACAACAGCGTAGGCTATGGATTGAAGCGCAGATTCCAGGAAACACTCTGGCCAATCAGAGCAGACTGGGCTTTGTCGGGAGGGGGGCTTAAAGAGACAGGCGCTCCTACAGAGCGTCTCATACAGAGGGTAAATACAGGTGCAGCAGCCATGGGCAGCATGAGAAAAATAAAGTGTTAAAGTGAAAAATAAACATTAAAGCATGTAAACATGTTCTAGTACAATTACAAAAAAGTACTGACCTGAAAATGCAATATAATAGTTGCCCTTTAAAACTTTCAAATAATCTCCATTTTTCATTCTAAATGCTTTATCCTTTCTGGCTGTGCTTGTAATTATTACCATCCAGCACAGAACTGCCAATATGCGTCATCATCTATCATCTATCATTGAACGGTTTCCTCCATTGGAAAATGGTTCTCTTATGTTGCCAAATGTGCTATCTCCTCCCACGCCAATTTAATTTAAGGTACCATATATTTACTTCAGAGTCCCGTTGGGAGAGGCTTTTGTGACAGAAAATCTTTTGTGGTGGATGTTTGCTCTGAACTATTCAGTCGCTCAGAGCAGACTGCTTTTAAAAGGAATAAAAGAAGAAAGAGAAAAATCGGATTTATCATGAATCATGCCTACACTGGCTTATTAATGTATTCTTCCTAATTGCACCCTGGTTCCAACCAAGGTTAAACGAAATAACAAAAACTAGGTGGGGAAAAACATTGTCCATCCATCCATCTTCCATCCATCTTCGTCCGCTTATCTGGTATCGGGTCGCGGGGGTAGCAGCTCCAGCAGGGGACCCCAAACTTCCCTTTCCCGAGCCACATTAACCAGCTCCGACTGGGGGATCCCGAGGCATTCCCAGGCCAGGTTGGAGATATAATCCCTCCACCTAGTCCTGGGTCTTCCCCGAGGCCTCCTCCCAGCTGGACGTGCCTGGAACACCTCCCTAGGGAGGCGCCCAGGGGGCATCCTTACCAGATGCCCGAACCACCTCAACTGGCTCCTTTCGACGCGAAGGAGCAGCGGCTCTACTCCGAGCTCCTCACGGATGACTGAGCTTCTCACCATATCTCTAAGGGAGACGCGAGCCACCCTCCTGAGGAAACCCATTTCGGCCGCTTGTACCCTGGATCTTGTTCTTTCGGTCATGACCCAGCCTTCATGACCATAGGTGAGGGTAGGAACGAAAACTGACCAGTAGATTGAGAGCTTTGCCTTCTGGCTCAGTTCTCTTTTCGTCACAATGGTGCGATAAATTGAATGTAATACCGCACCCGCTGCGCTGATTCTCCGACCAATCTCCTGCTCCATTGTCCCCTCACTCGCGAACAAGACCCCAAGGTACTTGAACTCCTTCACTTGGGGTAAGGACTCATTCTCTACCTGGAAAAACATTGTTGTTAACTGAAATAAAAATGTACACAGTCTATGCCATAGACATATAGTTTCCAACTGGGAACCCAGAAAGTTCGACATTACATGTCAAACTAAACACAACATAGTCAATGCCACACGCCTGGCATCATGGCGGTACCGGAAGTCAGAAGAAAGTGGCAGAGTCCTATTTGATTATGACTGTGTCAGATAAAAGCAAGTGCCTTGCAGTGGAAGGTGGTTGTTAGAATAATTATATTATCAAGAATAGACGGAGACCACTGAAGATATATTAAAGTTAACCCAACAAGGAGGCCTTCTCCGCACTACAGAATAGTACAGACAATGACCTGACAAAAAGCTCTCTACAGCTGCTTTTTATAATAACAAGTGTAATGCAAGAAATCATGATACAAGAGTTGGTGTCGTCAGTTGTTATCTGGTAAGAGACGATGACGTCTCCTTTATCTAGTCAGGGAGCGCCTGTTCTTTCCTCAGCATCACACGCAATGGCTCCATGTTATCTTGTTTAGAGTATTCAGTATAATATTATTCTATGCAAACAGTTTAATAATAACAAGAGAGAAAGTATGTATTATATATTTCCCTAACAGTGGTAAAATATGTGGACAATTTATTAAAGGGAAAAATCCCACGAATTTGAAAGTACATTTGAGAAGCACGCACAAGAAGGCTAACCTAGCTTACCTTAACAAGGTAAAGGAGAACACAAAGCCCCCTTTACTCGAAACAGAAGCCACCCCGGTACAGGGCATGGATATAGGTTATACGATAACCTGTACCCATACAGTACCGATAGCTGCTGGTTAGTAAATACACAGGAACACCAAAAGCAGGAGGAAGCGTGATTAGAAATGTGTATTAATACTGGGATGTCTACACAACTGTGTGAGTCGATTGACTTCAAAAAGGCCGCCAATTTACTCGAACCAAAGTTGAAAACACCTGTTCATGTCTTCTTTAGTCTGTTGGCTATTTAGGTTTTTTCCTGGAATACGTCACTTACACATTTTGCACTTACTGTGGCATCTTGTGTAGACTGTTTACATATTTGTGCTCATCATATGTACATTTTATGTACTGGTGTTATTGTTGAATACATTTTGAATACATATTTCTAAAATTGTATGATGTTTTTGTTGAGTTATTATTACAGAATACTTTTCCTGACCTTTTTGAATCTTGCCCCAGACAAATAACCCATATTACAAAAAAAGACTAAAACTAACACTAAAACTAATAAAAACTAAACTAAAACTAAGCATTTTCAAAAAATAAAAAATGAACCAAACTAGCAAACCCGCTTTAAACTAATTAAAACTAAACTGAATTTGTTTAGACAAAAAGTGATGAAAAATGCAAAACCATAATAACCTTGGTTCCAACACAGTGTCACTGGGGCCACAAGGTGACAAAAAAACAACAACAGTTGCCACATCCTGTGCCCCTGCACCATTACATAAATAGAGCCTTGGATGAGATGCAGCTTAGTATCTTTGCTTTGCCCTCTCATATTTCGGCCAACGAACTTCAGTTGTTGGTTCTGCAAACAGAAAATGTATTACCTCTGTGCATGAGGGATCTGATCAACAAACTGTGTTTATATATAGCTCATGTACAACCTTTCATGAACTGGGTACAGGCTGAGTCATCAATGTATGACGGCAACTGACAACAGGGTTGCCAAACAGAAACATTTACATATTTTTATTAAATCCTGATCCAGCCCTTAATGTGCTCGGGGCTATCAATTGTAGTTGAATAAGTCAACAATTATATAAGTGCAGGCTGTATACACACACCTAAACAGAACATGATTACTAATGTCTGTGGAATGAAGGCTTATTTTACTGATTTGAATCTTTTTGTACAGTCAAGTTCAAAGATTTGGAGTCACTGACTGTGTAGTCTTGACTCGTTCTCCAAAGCTTATCGCCATAATAATCACACGGATTCAGTCAGTTTCTGGTTTAACCTGTCATGTTTAGTTCAGTATAAAAACTAGTCCCATTTGGGTAACACTTTATAATAACCATCATTAATAGATGGTAAATTGATAGTTAATTAATCTTTAGTTAATTATCATTTTACTGTTAACAAACAATTAAATTATAATGAATAATGTTTACTAATTATTAGTAGTGCTGTAAATTAACAGTTTATTGTTACACACATTATATCCCTCATATACTATATTAGGTATCGGGTAATGATTAAAAAATGTTTGTAAACCTTTAAGAAACCATTTTTAAAACATCTATAAACATTACATCGATAGATGGACCAGATATTCCTAACACTTTGTTGAGGGTTACTAGTTGTTTTGTAAACCATCTATAAACAGTGTCTGGATGGTTATTATAAAGTGGTGCTCCATTTGTAAGGAACATGCATTTGTGGGATTAGCAGCAGAGCTGAGTATGTGGGTTGTGCATGAAAAATTTGCCAAATCGTCTCTGTCAATGCCAAACAACTTTTCTTTGCTGTTGCTAGGTGCTGACAATCAGGTGCTTGATTCTGCAAACAGTGGCTATACCATATCTCCACAGTCTGGGACCAAACTCTATCCTCCAAGATGACAACGCTCGCCCCCACAGCGCGGGGTTTATCAGTGACTACCTCCAGAATGTGGGAGTGGAGAGGATAGAATGGCCTACCAGCAGTCCTGACCTCAACCCCATTGAACACTTGTGAGATCAGCTTGGGCGTGCTGTTCGTGTCAGAGTGACCAACACAACCACGTTGGCTGACTTGCGACAAATGCTGGTTGAAGAATGGGATGCCATCCCACAGCAGTGTGTGGTCAGGCTGGTGACCAGCATGAGGTGGAGGTGCCAGGCTGTTGTGGCTGTGTTTGCTTCTTCCACACGCTACTGAGGCTCCTGTTTGTGAAATGAATCAATTGCCAATATGTCTTGTTTCTTCAAACTTCAATCATCCAATCCACCAAACACCAAACGAGTCAATGGCAGAATAAGCTGTTTGGCATTGGCAGAGAAGATTTGGCAAATTGTTCATGGGAGCAACCCACATACTCAGCACTGCTGCTCATCCCACAAATGCATGTTCCTTACAAATGGGGCACCATTTGAAAGGGAACTAAACAGGCTTTCCAGCAGTATAAGATTCATTGCCAAAAAGCATTGTTACCACAGAGAAACAATCTACCAAACACAAATTTCCTTACTTTTTGTGCTAAGTATATATATATACTATATAATTATTTTATATGTTGCAACTTTATAATAACCATCCAGCCACTGTTTACAGACAGTTTACAAACCAACTAGTAACCACTGACAAAGTATTAACTATCTATCTAAATAATGTTTATAGATGGTTTACAAAGTATTTATTAACTATTTAACAAAGTATTATAGTCATCTGTTGCAACTTTATAATAACCATCCAGAAACTATTTATAGACGGTTTACAAACCAACTAGTAACCCTCAACAAAGTGTTAGGAATATCTGGTCCATCTATCAATGTAATGTTTATAGATGATTTAAAAATGGTTTCTTAAAGGTTTACAAACATTTTTTTATCATTAACCGATACCTAATATAGTACATGATGGATTTAATGTGTGTTACAATAAACTGTTAATTTACAGCACTACTAATAATTAGTAAACATTATTAATTATAATTTAATTGTTTGTTAACAGTAAAATTACTGTTTGCTAACAGTTAGACAATTAACTAAAGATTAATTAACTAATTTACCATCTATTAATGATGGTTATTATAAAGTATTACCCCCATTTGTCATCCAGCGCATGGGAGGCAGTCCCAGGTGCTTCCCATAAGGAAAGCTAAAGGAGGGCAGTGGCCCCATAGAAATCTTTCATAGGGGTGGCCAGATGAACTGAAAATCTTGGGGTGGCAAACCAAAACCAAAAGCCAGAACTGGATTTCAGGATTTCAATTATGCTGCCTGCTGTTTGTTTGACCCATCAACCACCTCAACCTGCCTCCAGATGTGGAGTTTGGCGCTCCTACCCTTTGTCACCTTACTTCCTGCTTTGCTCCCTTCATAATTTCCATGGCCACTAGAGGGAGCAGCCACTATAAACATAAATATGAGACGTAATTGCTGCTTAAAAAAAACACTTATGGGGTTGTTTTCCGGGGCAGGACAGTCTCTGTTTATAATGTAGAATTATCACATCATGATTGTTTCTTTGGCTGTTACTGTATTTTAGTAAACTATTAACCAAGTAATCATCATAGCTGACAACAGTACTACAGTGACAATGATTCAGTATAGTCGGTTCAGTTTAAAGAGTCTGTGTTCAAAATGTGTGCGTACATGTACTGAACACCTCTTGCAACATGAGCTCTCCTTTTCCTGGTATTCTAGATTGAAGCCAGCCATGCCTTTCAGAGAGCACTGCAGCACAGAGACCACAAATAAGCCTGAACCACATCAATGCTTGTTCAGTCCAGTGTCCCTGTAAATAAATCATGGGGCAAACTGAAACGAGAGACCCGGATGGACGGGTGGCTGTGCCACCGCAAGGGCTGTGTCAATTAATGTTACATGACAAGCGGACACGGCCCGACACCGGGCCTTTCCTGAAACCTTCTGCCATTCACTTTCATCAATAATGGATTGGAATCTGTCTCCTGAGTGAGCCGACACCCTGGTTCAGCCCAATCCCCAGGCAGGCTCCTTCTCTCATTATATTCCCTTCTTTGTCCTCTCCTTCCATAGCAAGTTCACAGAGTCAACTAATTTCTTCTCTTTGCACTGTAATTTAAAAAAATAATAAAACAAATTGATTGCAGGTTGCAGGATTTGGGGGGATAATAGCATGCTATTGAATTTATTAATTTTTTGTGCAAAAGGCAGACTCAATAGTATCTATAAATACTTCCTGTACTTTATTTTCACCCATTAAGCCCTGGTAACAGGCACTGTGTGGGTGGATGGGAGGATGGAGACGTTGAGGTACAGTGGCGATGGTGAAACGGGTGACGGAGGAAAGAGGGGGTGGTGAAATTCAAGTACAGTAAGCAAAAGGATAATATTCATGCAATTATCCTAAATGTCTTTCTCTTCTTTTAGAAATGTTCCCTAGCAGTGTCCATCACTCTTCTCTCCCCCCTCCCCCAATTCCCCTTAATTCCAGTCTATTTTTCAACAGTTCCACATTCCCTCCTCTATCATTACCCCCCTCCTGTCAGGCAATAGCTGTCAATATGATTTATCATCAGTGCTATCTGATGTAGTTGTCCCACTGTGAAGGCTGATTAGATGACCATCCTGCTGATACAGCCTCGTCAGGGATGACAGTCTACGGGAATGGCAGCAAAACCTTCCTGTCTGTTTCCATCTCTTCATGTGTCACTCTGTCTCGTCATCTCTCCCTTGTTTTATTGTCATGACCGTTTGCCTTAGCACATTCCCACATCAAGCATCACTATGCCATCCTCTTAAAGCTCTAGGCACTATAGGCAACATTTTGACAGAAAAATAATACTTAATACTCATGTCAACATAAATCCCAAATTGCAGCAAAAAAAAACATGTCCTCTTCACTGTGGTGTTGTAGATTTGCCCTATTTGCTTCAGAAAAACTGTGGTGTCACGCATGTACAGAATCTTCTCCGACTACAGAAAGTGATGAATTGAAACATAAGACTGAAGTACAAACTATCTGCCAAACAGCAGTGAGAAGCACGCCATCTACAGAATTTATTTTTTTTGCCTGTTCCATCCCTTTGCTATCATTTGGTATGAAGCATAGCATAGTTCACTGATGTTTTTTGTTTTTTTTACATGAAACAGTTTCAGTTTAAAATCAGCATGTAGCTGCTCAAATGCAGCTTTATTATTTATCATGTATTATTTTCTTTGAAATTATGAAGATTTTTGCAGTAACTTATTGGTTTTTGGTGACAAATAAAATGTTTACATCTATTGGCCCAGTGAGTGACGCAATCTGTTCTTTGTTGCCGGCTCTAGGGATGGGAATGTCGGTTGGTCGGTCGGTCCAGCGCTTTGGTCCAGACTTTAATATCTCAACTATTGGAATGATTGCATACATGTCCCATGGCTTTGCGTACCTGTGTCTTTTGCTCAAGAGCCACCATGAGGCACCAAGCCACCATGAGGCTTACATTTTTGGTTTTGAGGTTTTGGATTACCATGAAATCTGGTACATATATCCAGGGCACTCAGATAATGGATCCTTATGGCTCTGCCGATACCCTGACTTTTATTTAGCACCTCCACAGACTGTATAAAATATGGACGTATGGACGTCTCCGTGACGTCACCCATCTGTTTCTGGAGAGCCAAAATGAAGCTCAAAGTGGTTCCGGCCGTTGCAATCTGAGGGCCTTTTCACACCTGAAAGTCTGAACCAAGGTCTAGACACAGGTTCATGTTTTTGTTACATTGTATACATTTGATCCGGTTAGTTTTCGTTTCACACTACAGTTATCTGGACCGAAACTACCTCTTTTGGTGGGACCAAATTCCGTCTGCTTGGTCCGGAACGTAGTCTACACCTGTAAATTTGGTTTGGATGAAACTGAAAATCCAGAAAATCCGGACTAAACAAGGTAGGTGCCCCTTAGTTCCTGACGTTGGCTAATCCAAAAAGGGCAAAGAGGTGAACGCGGACTGAATAAAGTCTATGCTCGCCTCCAGTGACAACAGCCACCTGTCACTCAAAGTGACCATCCCTTACATATGCAAAACTTTTATCCTTTAAAAATGTACTTCACAGAGCTGCTAACATGCATGCAGACTTTTAGTCTTGTTTCTTTACTACAGTATCTGCTCTCTGCATGCCATGTATTCTGTGTATTTGTGGAAATAAAAAAAAAATATATGGAACCTTCTTAATCACAACTTTAAGTAAACACTAAATGTGGTTCCTGTACTACAAATGTAACAAAATACTCATGAAACTCAAAGTGAAAAAACGTATAATAAAAGACTATCATCATAGCAGTAAATCAGCCTGTAAACCGAAAGCTGCTGGAGCATCTATTAACTGGCTGTGTAACACTAGGCTACCTCCATCACTGTGCATCATTGTGGCAGCAGCCCTCCCACTTCACACTCCCCAATCAATCCCATTAAAGTCCCTTAATTGTTTCTCTGACCTCCATGTGGAACGACCTAATCACATGGCAACTTTATCCTGAAATGAATGTCCATATTTGCATTATTCACCTGTCATGGGGGCGTCATTACTTGAGTGGTTGGAGCGAACATGTTTCTTGTTCAAGGGAAGGGCGGACAAAGAATGGTTCCCACACATTTGTGCTCATGAATATTTTGATTTTTTTTATCGACTAAGCCATCGCATGGAAAGACACTTTGCTTAAGATTTGCTGAACTATAAAGTGACATTTAAGTTTTATACATTCTAAGGCGTTGTATTGTCCTTTGCCAAACGCAAAAGTTACAGTTGTTTTTCATAAAACAAGCATGCAAAGGATAAGCTGTCAGCATCTTACATTTAGTTATGATGGCTTTTTTGTTGTCA
The DNA here is from genome assembly GCF_031162955.1 of Sander vitreus. Lineage (NCBI taxonomy): Eukaryota > Metazoa > Chordata > Actinopteri > Perciformes > Percidae > Sander > Sander vitreus. Next base: position 6,518,817 of record NC_135871.1, on the reverse strand, counting down.
AAACAACAGCAGAGCACAAATCATGACTAGGGATTGGTCAGAAAACCGCAAGAGTGGAATTAGACGCCACTGCAGCAAACAACTTTACATTACACTCAATGAATGCTGTCACTGTACAATCCATCATACACACATGCTGCTTTACCTGTCCGCATTCATTCCACTCGGCTTCAGTCTTACAGTCAGAGCCTTTCAAAACCAACTCAAGGACATAGCAAAGAAAATGTCCAAACCTACGTGATTAAGGCAAACCTTTTTTAACCCCTTTTTGACTGGCACTGAAAAAGGAAGGAAAAAAAGAACGGAAATATGTGCAGGCTTTTATGGCAAACTAGCAACCTCCTTTGTAATGCTGAGTGGCAGCTCCCTCAGAGGAGAACAGGCTTCCTAATCAGAATAAATGCAAGAAGATGCTCAGACCTGTTGCGTGGTTACGGCATTAACATGGACAGAGAATCAGCACTTTTCAGCCATGTACTGTGGAGGATATCCTGATCAAAGCACCTGCACGCAGACTGGGAGCAAATGAATCAGAGAAAGATAACAAGCAGACCAAAGTTCAGCAATAAATGATCAAACCAGGAGGTTTTTCCAACGTGTGAAGGGTATGTATGGGCATAAAGGAACGGCAAAGTAAAAGAGTTTCCTCTCCTCTCTTTTACCAGCTAGTGCCTTTCAACGGAGCACTTCAATTGTTTCCAATGGTCCACGTAGAGTCTAAAGATACTATTTTACACAGCAGTTTCCCACACATAGACTAATGTGTGGCGGTGCGCCGCACTATCAGCACCGGCCGCCGCACATTGCGTTTCGTTATATTTTTTATTTTTTTAAACGCTATTTAAAACACGTTCTTCTGCATTTCCTTTCCCTGCTCTCCTCCGTCTCTCTGTCACTTGTGTCTCGCTCACACACACACACACACACACACAAACACACACACACACACACACACACACACACACACACAGCTCCTCCCACCGTGCGGTGTTTGGTGTTTTTTAGTCCCCAACGTCGCCTTTCAGGCAGCGCGGCAATGGTTATGTCAAAGAAGTTATGTTAGTGTTAAGGTGAGGGTTAGCTGCCTGTAAGGCGACGTTGGAGGCTTAAAACACCATTGAGCCCACCGTGCACACAGCGTCTGTCTCCATAAAGGAGAGAAGATGGCTGGCGAAATTCACAAGTTCACAAAAGGTTGGTATCTATCTCGTGAACACCTTTACACAATCACACATTCACAATCACCGACCCGACTCTTAGCAAACAAGCGATTGCGCCTGCTTCAGAAAGTTAACTAGTAGAAAAGTTTGCGATAAAATGCAGTTGGGTTGTCGAGGTCAAAACACTATATGTAGCAGCTGTGAGTCAAAGAAACGTATTATAAATAATGTTATGTCATGTTTTACTCTTACACTGAATGTTTGCTGCATCAATCCAGATGAGTATTGAAAAGTATTTTCCGCAACTGAAAAAGGCACGTGTTGAGGATGAAGACCAGCCTGAACCGGAGGTATCAGTCTGAAACAGAGCTCAACAGTCCAACCAGTGGAATTAGTTATGTTATTAAGGGACTGTTGGTTATTTATTTCAGGGACCACCGGAGGAGTTTTGGGACCTTTAGTCAAAATAGACCTGACCCTCCCTTCACCAGTAATACATTTTGGATGACCCTCCGAAATGATCTGGAAAAAAGGGATGACCCTTCCCAACAATTTATTGCTGCCTTCTGTACTGGTTTGCGCTTGGCAAAGACATACAGATAGCCATTGTTTTTTTTACAGCCATGACATATGTGACTAAACCTCTGCATTCTCATCTTACGCATCCCACTCCTCTGTTATGGTGTGGTGGCCATTTCAGTAGATTTACTCACTAACATTGTGGAAACACAATAAGCATGGAAACTAAATGCACACTTCCTGCATTACTGCATTCAAACATAGACAATCACTTTCTTTTGCACATTAATACTGTACATTTGATCTTTCATATATTACAACTGTAAATTTGTTTTAAATTTGTAAATTTTTTGTTGTACATTTGTTCTTCTATATATATATATATATAGTTATACATATTTATATTCTGTTTCTAATATATATGTTGTCTGTATAATATATGTTGTTTGTATATCTGGAGTTTGTAACAATAATAATTTCCTCCTGGGATTATTAAAGTATTTCTGATTCTGATTCTGATAAATCACAGCCTTAAATATAGGCTACCATCTGGGCCTGCACGGCGGCAGGAAAAAGACATAGAGATGTAAGACACCAGGCCATATTTTACCGATCTGAAACGCAAGTATCAAACGCCAAACGCAAGTAGCTTCGTGGGCGGATTTTGGGCGCTGTTGCTATTATACCGGCGGGATAAATGACTCTTACGCCCGACGCAAATCTAAAATGGGTTGGTCTGAAGTAGCTACATTACTCATAGGTGTGGTTTGGGCGTAACATGCAATAAACCAATCAGAGCGTTATCTCACATTCCCTTTAAAAGCAGGCGCGCTTCTTCCATGGCGGATTGCTATTATAATGGCAGATTTGCTAGGAGCACGCTCTTAATACATCCATGGGTGCACGCCAGGGGCGGTTCACAGCCGAGGAGACCGACGTTTGCTATTGATTTTTCTTTTTGTCAAAATGTAAATAAAGAAATGTCACAAAAACATACTTTCCAATGTTTTGGGCTCACTCTCACTGAATCACGAGGTTATGAATGCATGGTGATATTTTTGCAATGTAGTCTAACATTAGACCGAGATGACCTCACTATAGACGATGCAGCTCTTCTGTCTCTCCTCTCCCGTGCTGCTGCTGCTGGGGCATTTGGGTTAAGTGGCATCGGCACATGCAGTTCAACATCACATCTCCTTAAGTCCTCTAATATTTCCTCATTTATGTCATCAACACATCCATGATTCATGGAAATGTTGTGTAAAACAAGGTCATATTTTTTCCTTGTATTTACTTGTAATTTACCGACGTGAGTCTGTGGAGGGCAAAGTACGCTGTGCGTCGGGTGCAAAATAGGAATGATACATGCGTCGGTGTACGAAGTCAATTGCGCTGAGTGCAAGATAGGGCCCACCGTGTCTCTACCTTACGATGATTTCGGTACACCAAACGTAGATTTGCGCTCTGGAGTTCGGCTGATAAACTCTGCCATGAGACCCTGAATATCCAGATCTTCGCACACGCTTCATATATGGTCCTACCCGCACAGAGCTACATGTGAGCGGGCAGATCAAGATTCAAAATGCTTTATCATTCCCACAATGGGGAAATTCACACCGTTGCTGCAGCAAGGGATAGGGGGAAAAGTACAAGACACTCCACGCGTATGGTTATTTATGATAGTTTGACTGACATTCTCCCCGTCCACATTCCACAAAAACTCGCCCTACTCTGCCACTGATTGGCTAGTACTCATTGCCTTCTTCACAGAATGCGGGGTAAAGGGAAAAGAAATAGGGCTCAGTAGATGATAGCAGGCTTAATGTTTATTTGGCACACTGATAAACAAGAACATTTTAAAATGGCACTTCATATTCAAAAAATTGCCGACCCATGCCCTAAACTCGTATTTTCGTTGCCATGGAAGTTATAGTTTATCAAGCAGGATTTTAGCCATTTGCAAACTAATCCATGATACTTGCTACCTTTTTTCTGAGTGGGAGAAAACAATCTTTTCATGGATGCGACTTTGATGTGTAATTGTACAAAGTACCATGGCCATTACAGTGAACAAGTAAAGAAGCCAGTCAAATTCTCCAATCCATTCATCCACATGTGTGGAATGTCCAGAGAAGGATGTGTGATTAGCACTCAGTGACCAGAATAAAGAAACCTGTTTCCAGTACCACTTTTGACCACCTTTGGCCCTGACACATACTGCCACACATCATGGCAGGAATGTCCCATTGTTTAAACCGATCAAGTTCATCCCAAGGTGTGCAATGGGATTGACATTATTCTGGTGACTTGGTCAAATTGGTTATTTTATCCTACAGCTGTATTGTGATGTTATCTTTCTTCTTGTGACCTGAGCAACCCGACATGTATCATGTTCATCTTCCAAGGGCGGTCAACCACAAAACCAACATTTTGAGATTTCCACCTTCAAAAAGCCAAGCATCTCTACAATGTAGTGGTACTCGGAATCACCTTTCTGGCACACACAATCAAGTATTTGTATCTGTTCGATCAGGCTTTAACCCCAGTTACTGTAATCCTTTCTTAATGAGTGTGTGGAAATTACTAGGGGTGTAAAAATTCACCGATACAAATCGGTATCCGGTCATACTATCACAGATACGGCTACATCGATACACATCATCGGTTAAGACCAGTGATGGGAATAACGGCATTATAAATAACGGCGTTACTAACAGCTTTTTCAGTAACGAGTAATCTAATTGATTACTCTTCCCATCTTAATAACGCCGTTACCGTTACTGCCAAAAAATGCGGCGCGTTACTATATTCGAAGCTGTTTTTTTCATCAGACCAACTAGATCTCTGAGTCTGAGCCGAGAGGCAAATACTTTTTTTTTTACTGTTCTTCCTTGGTTAGTGGGCAGTGCACAACGCAAGCGCACACATGTTGACGATTGGCTGAGGATAAGTAAAATGTCATGGTAAGCCAATCAAAGGTAGAGGTGGGCGGGTGTTCGAAAGCACACATAGTCAGACACACAACGAACAACACAAGCGAGTCAGTCAACGAGAGAGAGAGACAGGTATGGCTTTATGAAATCAAGGAGAGGGTTTACTTTTCCTGCTACAGATTTTCCACCGTGGTCAGAAAATACAGGGGAGACACTTTGTTTCTCTCAATAGGACTCTAGAGTCGCTACTCGCTCGAAAGCTAATCGCCGTCACTCTCTCACTTCTCCCTCGCTCTATCACCTACTCCCCACACACACACACACACACACATGCCGGCTCGACGCACACACCAGCGCACAAGTATAAACATCAGGCCACTTACGTTATTTGCACTACAAAGAGTGTATATATTTGTTATTTATTTTTGGTATAGTGCTTAACAAGCATAAATTAATGTTGCCCAGTTGTGGCCTGTTGAGGTGTTGTGTTATTTGTATCGATCCACTATATAAATATAATATCTACATACATGGCATTTGATTGGAGGCTAGTCTCACTTTGTCCCACAGCAACATTAAAATAGTTTAGATTTGTGTACATTGTTTCTGTTAATGATGTATTGTATTAAGTGTCCATGTCATTATAATATTCAGAATTATCATAAATAATTGAACATGCACATGTCTTTTAAGTTCCATTAAAGAGGGGTGGAGGTGGGCTCACATTTGAGCATTTAAAAATGTACTTGAAAGTAACGCAATAGTTACTTTCTGAAGTAACTAGTTACTTTTATAATTTGTAACTGAATAACTAATTTAGATACTTTTTGGAAGAAGTAACTAGTAACTGTAACTAATTACTTTTTAAAAGTAACTTGCCCAACACTGGTTAAAACGGACCAAGATTCGGCCGATGGCCCGTTTCTAACGTTACGGATCGGTTGACTGAAGCTTTGGTGTCAATTCAACGAATCCTGTCCGCAATGCTGTTGATAGAGACGGGTGTGTGTTCATGTGTGACTGAGACAAACGCCTCCCCATTTGTGTGATGGCAGGGATCAGCTAATCAGTGCTTTTGTTTGGGTTTTCAGAACAAACGTGCTGACTAGACTGCTAGGTTTTGTTTTTTGGAGTTTGCAGTGAAAGTGGCTGAGAGGAATACATTGTTATTGTAAATTGTACTAGCTACTGTCTGTGAGCCATCCATCCATGTGTGTGTTCATTAACATGTGAGTAGACTGGTATAAATATAGCTATATTATGTGTATTATATGTATTTGTGTGTGTTGGTTATTGACAATGTTAAGATGTTTAGCAGCAATAGCATAAAAGTTTGCTAGCCGCATGCTAACGCTCACCACAGTATTATTGTGCTCACATGTATACCCACGTAATACTGTATATAATATAGAGTGCTCACAATGACTGTGTACCGTGGACCTATGTTTGAATTACTGTCTCTAAGATTACAGCAGCAAGCAGGCAGTTTCATTTAACATGGAGCTGTGATTTGGTTATAAGTGACTAACTAATTAAATTAAAGTTAGAGTGTATACTAATAGCATGTCCAAGCTTTGCTATTCCCTGGACCCTTTTACAAAATGTATATTTATTTGAAGGTAGGCAATACTTCTTTTATAGAAGTGGCTCATTTTAATTTATTAGGGGAATGAATGTGTGTAAATTAAACAAATATTAACTGTATCTATCAGATTGTATTGTATCTCATCATATCGCACCGAATCGTTTCAATATCGAATCGCACTGACTCGATCCAGATAAAAATGTATCATCCCTGAACCATATCGTAGCCCATGTATCTAGAAACGTATCGGATCAAGGGAGAGACTAAACTCTAGAAATTACACATGTTCCCATCTGTTAATATAGCAACCCATTTGCAAATAGTAAAGGAGGCCTCACACCTGCACAGCCATTCTGGCATCCACGTTTCCTCACCTCACTTGCCATCCATAAATTATGACTGCAGAGATTTAACTGCTGGCTTGGCTCCATGCTTGCACAGATTGCAAGAATGCACATGTCTGCAACATTCAAGACGGTCCAATTTTCCAAATCCTATTTCTAAATCCGAATGAATCTTGTAATCTGTAATGTTCCGTGCTTATCTCACGGCTAGGTGGGAGCTTCCTCTGGAACGCGAGACAAGGTTTTATGAAAGATATCTGGAGCGGGCGGCCTGTATGTATGAGATATGCTGAGATTCTTTAAATCCTGTAGTCTGATCCCAGCTTAAGAAGCAACTCTTCATCCGGCTTTGCTTTGGGCCAAGATGTCTTCATGCAGTATATCGCTCTACTTTTATTAACTGCCCTGGTTCCTGGACAGCACTGTCACATCACTGACCAATGTCTCTGTGAGTTTCTTGTTTGCTCCGGGAACGATAATCGCCCATTTTATGATATATGGCCAGGATTAGGGGACATAGTGAGTGTGTTATTACCCGAGATGACGGATCCACCTGTAGTGAGGACATTGATACCCATGGTGTTGACATTTCTATCTGCGGGGATAATGTTTGCACCCACAGTGATAAATATTATACCCACAGTGAGGATGTGTCCAGCCATGATGATGATTTTTGTTTTTTGCAACAGCGATGACTATTTAACTTGCAGTGTTACGTTTTCTCCTCTGAGCAGTGATGGTTACTTACTGACTGAAACACACTATGATTTGCTTTTGATAAGGCTCCAACAGTGTCATGCCCACTAAACTTGAGGGGGTACCCCCCTTTTAAATATTTGAGATTTGATGGCTTTAGAAAATAGTATGTTTTTGCTATTTTCTATTCTTCTTCTTCTTTTTCTTCATCCTATTTTCTCTGCATCTCCGATAAACAGAAACTCCTCTATGGACGGGGTATTTGGTTCCTTGCAGCTGGAACACAAAGTACTACACTAGCACAGCACAGTTTTAACAGTCAGTGTACAGCTTGCAGTTCGGAGTGTGAGGTGGGAATCAGCTATGTCAAACCATTAAAATGGTATGGCAAAGCTCTAGGTATGTCACTGTCTATCGTTCCAACACTTTGGTTCAGACTGAGGTATCTCAACAATTATTAAAAAGATTGAAATGAAATTAAGTATAGACATTCATGTCATCCCCAGAGGATAAACCCTAATGACTTTGGTTATCCCCTTGCTTGTCTTTATTATCCCAGAGGGGCAATTTGTTGTGCAGCAATAGAATGCAACATAAACAACACATAAGCCATACAAACAACAGACACTATCAATAGAGGACACAAATAGATACATACTGCACAGAAGTCCACGTCTCACATTGAATTATTAACAAAGCCTATAGCAGCAGGAACAAAAGAGTTTTTGTGTCTGTTTGTCCTGCATTTAGGCAGACAGAGTCGGCGGCCAGACGGCAACAACATGAAGTAGCTGTTCATGGGGGGGCTTATATCAGCCAGGACTGACTGGGCCTTCTTCAAGGTCTTTGTCTCATATAGCGATTTTAAGTCAGTCAGAGAGTTGTGGGAAATTTTGCCACACACTTTAGTTACTGGATGTATTGCCATAAAATGTGGTACAGACATTCACGGTCCCCAGAGGATAAACTGTAATAGATGTTAACTTTTCATCTGGTACCAGTGTCAGGTCCAATTTTTATTGCAGAATTAATGACATTCCCATCAGCCAGCATGTGTTTAGTGCTAATTAGCAAATATTAGCATGCTAACATGATAAACTAAGATGGGAAACATGTTGCTGAGGTACAGCCTCAGGGCGACGAACATGGCTGTAGACTGTTAGACTTTTTAACTAGTTATAATGCACATCTAATTTGTGTTAATTAGGGTTGTAGCTCACAATTTTATAGCACTGAAATGCTTCCTAAAAAGCCATAATAATTAATTTTACTTAATTTAAGGAGAGCGTATGTGATGGCGGGAGTCTACGTTTCCCGATTTAATCCTTTCCAAGCTTATTTTATGTTATATCCGTGTCTTTAATGTTTACCAAATGAACTGTCAAGCGAGTCAAGGAAAACCAGGTAGGCCCCACCTTCACCTTTTTCAGTCGGCGGCTACTCATTCAGTTTCTAGTTTCAAATGTCAACCCGTTCTCACTCCAAACTTGTAAAATACCGACGCTTGGGCAGTGGCTATCAGCATCAGATACGACGCAAAAAGCACCCTTCAGCGCGTGTGTAGAACGCACCGGGCAGAGCAGCAGCTTCTCGACGCTATATAAGATGACGTAGTAATAAGAGCGACAACGGTAGCGAGTAGTACGAAAGCCCGAAATTCCGCGTAGGGAGGCTGATTGGGGTGGTGGATGGGTCAAACAACACAGGACTTTCACCCTGGAGACCAGGGTTCGTGTCCCGTGTGTCACGTTTCCTAAACCCAACTGCCCAGCGTCAATAACAACGCCAAAGGCACCTGACCAAGTGTCCGTATCTTACGTGTTGGGAGATTTTTATTTTATTTTTTTCTCTCCTTCAATTCATTATTGAAAGCATTTGACATTGACATGTTTTAATTATGTTAAGACATGTTCAAGGAGTTCAGATAGAGCCTGTATCAGGCCATATTTAGTTCAATGTGTTTTATGTCACTATTTCTGGTAGCCTACTGTACTTAAATGGCCAGTATGTACTTTATTTTCTTTATTCATTGAAGCCTCTATGTTTACAGGCTTGTGGTGATGCGCAATGTGCTATAGGTGCCAAAAAAATCTATGTTTGGTACTGCCAATCTATCTATCTATCTGTAGGGGCTTTCTGCAGTGACTAAAATGATACATAAGGGTCTCCATTATGTATCATTTTAGTATCAAAATCCGACCACTATACTACTCCTTTTAAGTGACACAAACAAACTTTTATCCTGTCAGATCAATATTAGGGGTTTTATCTTGTATAATTTTTATAGTTTTTGACAATCTTAATGATGAGGTAAGCTGTTCATGTTGAGTTCTGAAGCTGTGCATCCTCAAAAAACGTCTGGTTGGCAGAGATCTGATCACCTTTAAAGGTGACTTAATGCCAGAACACAGATGCACAATGTTTTGGGCACTTTTTCTTATCCAGGTAAACTGACATGTGTTACAAAGGCGTAAAAGAGCTTGAGACTAAAGCTGCTCCTCCCACATGCATTTGTTCTTTATGTGTAACTTTTATAAATCATACTGCTCAAAGTTCTTGATCACGGCATGTGGCTAAATAAGGGTTAAAAGCAAAAGAGAGCGCAATCCAATACTGAGTGCACACACCAACAAACCACATATAGGCTAACAACAAAACATCCACAAACTAGAGGAAGCCTAGAGGAAGGAAGCAATGAACTTGAAATCAATTTCTGTTACTGAAAATAGAACAGCCAGTGCAGCAATTACCAGTGTAATGTTCCTGGAATACGCAAAACAACAATAATCAGTGACGATCATTCCACTTGCAATCCATTTATTGTGCTTAATGAAAGGCTACATATTGTTTGTACCCGTGTAAGACAAAGGGGAAAAAAAACTTTCCCTCTGGATCACACTTCCTTACCTGCCCTCAGCCCTCTTCAGTTAGATCTGTATATAATGAAGACAGAGAGCAGAAGTGGGTGCATGTCTTATTTGAGCTATTTTGATTCTTGCACTCTTGTGCAATTGGTTGCTTAAAATGTGGGCAACGAACAGGAATCATGTCAGTTTTCTTCTTGCTTGTTATGCAGCATTGGATTGAAAACTGCCAGCTAAAGGTTCATAATAGAAACAGAAATGGTAATAAAATAGCATGAAATTTCTGCATGCTTTTAAAATAGTCTTGAATCATATTTGTTCTTTTAAATCGCCTTTTTCAAGAACAAAACAAAAAAGTCAAAATTCTCTGATTCCAGCTTCTTAAATGTGAATATGTTCTAGTTACTTCTCTCCTCTGTGACAGTAAACTGAATATCTTTCAGCTGTGGATGAAACAAGACATTTGAGGACGTCATCTTGGGCTTTGGGAAACACCGATCGACCTTCTCATAACCATTTTCTGACAAATTTATAGACCCAAAAACTATTTAATTAATCGAGAAAATAATCAACAGATAAATAGACAATGGAAATAACCGTCCCTACTAAATACAAATAGATTGGCTTAGGTTGAAAGCTAATAGCCACACACTGATCACTGAATGCACTGGATGAACTTCTAACCTTGAAAAAGAAAAAGGAAAAACATCAAAATGTATCCCTCATCTTTCAAATGCAGCTGCAGCAGGTCTATCCATCTACCTCCGTTAATTAGAACTCACAGGAACAGACGTGCCACCAAGGTCGAGAAGAAAACGTTTGAAAATGTGAATGGTAAGCGAACAACCTTCCCCCACCGACTCCACACACCGCTCCATTTAAATAAATAAAAAAAAATAAAAAAAGGATAAAAAAATAACAAGGCTAATTTCCCAGCTCTCCCAGGCTGCCAGCAGGATGTTTGGAGGACAGGGGCCGCACCTTCCTCGGCTCACTTGTCTGTCACAACGTATGCTCAGGTATGTGTGTGTGTCTTACAGCATGTGACGCCCTGAGGGTCCCTGTGCCGCCATCCGCTAAATTAAACCGCTCCTCCCTTCCCTGTTCTCGCTGAGAGCGCCCTCCTCGCAGACAGTGGTGGAATGTAACTAAGTACATTTACTCCAGTACTGTACTTAAGTAAAAATTAAGTCTGACTGAGTCTTTTCTTTTCACGCCACTTTCTACTTCTACTCCACTACATCTCAGAGGGAAATCTTCCACTACATTAATCTGACAGCTTTAGTTACTCTACAAATTAACATGTTTGCACACAAAACACGTACCTCAGAAAATACAATATTTTATATTTACCCAACAATATATAAGCCTACAAGTCCAGCTGAAATGATTAGACCATCAATCACAGAACTGTTTGGATCGTTTCCATACTTTTACTTCGGTAACAAGAGTATTTTTACAGTGTGGTATTAATACTTTTACTTAAGTAAAAGGATCTGAATACTTTTTCCACCACTGCTTGCAGGGGGCTCCCATCCTCGCCGCAAACACTGCCTGTGTGAGCAGCAGGCGGGCCGGGGAGCGTTCAGACCCGCCACTCCCCAAAGCCCAGTGCAATTGCCCTGTTATTGTCCACTCATCCACTGCTCAGAGGGTGGGGGGTCGAGAGAGCGCTGTGAGCACTCTACATCCAAGATGTCGTAATTTGACAGTGTATTAAATTCTACCCCGCTGGACAGAAAGAGAGGAAGTAAGTTGTGGAGCACGATCTTCACTTTGTGATCTCTTTTTAAATTAAACATGTTATGCTTGTCGGGGAAAATTGGGAGAGCAAGCGGCAGAATTATGTTCATCTATGTCATTTTTAAATGTTAAAAGGAATCTCCTGTGGACCTTCATGCTGAATTTATGCTAAAAAAAATCTAGTTACGGTTTGTGTGTGTGTGTGTGTGTGTGTGTGTGTGTGTGTGTGTGTGTGTGTGTGTGTGTGTTGGTAGTAAGAGGGCTGCAACAACTTGGGATGGCCAAAAAGAGGGCTAAACAGCTTGCAAAGTACTGTGCCATATCTGCTATTATTGGCGGCCGCCACATATGGCAGAGACGTTGCTACTTATACCCTTAAGAAATGAGTATTGTGCTTATTAAGTGATATTGTGAAGACTTGCTGCATGCCACTGGTCCATGACTTTGCGTATGTATTGTACTGCATCTGTATAATATTTGTGATTAATGATCCTTCACTTTTACTCAGAAACGTAAGAATAAAAGCTTTTTTATCAAATCTATCATGACTTGAAAATGCTCTTAAATTCAAGAGAGCTTCAGAGGAATCTTAAATTGGCGAACAGTAGATCCTGGGTGACTGCAGTACAGAAATACCTTGTGAAACATGCTTCAGGGTGAAAATAGAATAGGTAAGGCTGAAGCAATATGTATTACTCAGAAGAGCAGATTTAGCCTATTATTTGAGTTTCATTTGAACACTTGATATGATGTTCCACCACTTTTTCTTTTGCATTTATCAAACAACAAGAACAACGACAGCTTTGATTTGGTTTGCAATCACTTCATATGCATCTTCACAGTCTGCACTTGTCATTGGGCTCCTAAATTCTCCTTATAAAATGATTTCGTCAGTCGAACAGTAGAATACCTTTTCCTGCTTCAATTAGGGTTTTCTTTGTTTTCATTTAAGCCAATTTCCTATTATTATTTTATTCATAGCTATTTATTTATATATTGTTAATATGCAATACTGATATTCATCTGTTATTCATTTTTCCATGTAGATTGGTACTTAAGATATTCTGGGTTTAAGGTTTTCACACCAATGAAAAGAGATTTTTTTTTTTTATACAGTGTTTCTGCAGGTTTTACCGAGTCAAATTTAAGACTTTTAAAGACCTTTTTAAGACCATTATGAATGAAATTAAAAGATATATGTCAGCGGTACAATCCGAAAGAGATTTGCACCAATTAAAATGAAAGCTGATTGGCTGCAATATAAGTTGCATGTTTGTCTAACTTGCATTTGTAGTAGTTTGTTGGACTAGCGAAAGAAAGAACTAGAACACCACAGAATAAAAAATAAAAGTTAAAGCTGCGAGAGCATTTCAGTGAGCATTAGAGGTACATGGACATAGGAACATTAAAGCCGCCTACACATGATACGCAATTTGCTCTCTAGGTAGGGCCCAGAGCAAAGCGCAGAGAAGGTATTTGTCATCAAGGGTGGCAAGGAAGCCATTTCCCGTTGCTAGGTAACGACATGCTGTTATCTCATTGGTTGCGCTTTCGAAAGGTCAGCGGCAACTAGGTCAAAGTTGAAATAATTTCAACTTTGAGACAGCGCAAAGCGGCAAATCGGAGCGGTGCGTGACGCCACGGTTAGTGCAGCGCCTAGTTGGGTGCCACCGCCCTCACCATAGGAAATCAATGGAACGGCTGGCGCAAAGCGGTTTTGCCGCCTATCATGTGTAGGCGGCTTAAGACCTGTTTAAAGACTTCTTAAGACTCTGTGGAAACCCTATTAAAGAATAAACAATGCAGGAGTTGTAGGATAAGTGCAATTCTTTTGATAAATACAGGCCATGTTTGTTTTTTTTACATGTGCATATATTATACAAATTTGACATTTTACATGCAATAAAAGAATGAAAAGAAAGGAAAATGTACAGTAAAAAGTGCACAGTAGATTCTATAATTTGTTGTCAAAAACGTTGTTGTTGTTCGTAACTGATCTTACATAGGCAAACTGCTGTATTTGGGATTTGGTGTAGAGAGAGTGTCAGGTATAGAGAATATAAATGGTCTCCTCATATCAGTAACTGTGCTTCAGGACCAAAGCCAGGACATCTATGCTCACTGCCTTTTGACCAGAACCTCATTAATCACACTCCTACAGATGACATAGAGTAATTACCCTCTGAGAAAGACACATACTGAAACACACACTCCCACTCGCAGTGTATAACACACTTTATGCACATGGCACGTGAAAGTATGCATAAACAGGCAGAACAAACGACAAACGGAATTGCATTTACATGAACACATTTTTAACAGGTGTACTTTAAGGTTTGCAGCACCTGAGCCGCACCGCTGTGTATTTACACACACATACACACGGAGTAAATTTCAAGGGTAGATCCTGCCACACATAGACGGTTGTGTTTTTTTTTTTTTTCGAGGTGTTGGGCAGGTCATGGATCCCTCCTGCCCAGGGAGGGAGTCAGTCTGTCTAGGCATGATGAAATCCTCCACCTGTCCTCATTCATCAAGCCCACTACACATATTAATTATCACAAACCTTCAAACTTACAGCAGAGGACACACACACACACACACACACAAAAACACACACACACACACACACACACACACACACACACACGCACAGAGACCCCCCTCCCTCCCTCGGCCCTCTCCCCCAACCGACACCACTCCCTCAGACCTACAGTTAAAATGTAACTGTGTTGGCTAGATACTGATGCTGGTTGTAAGTGCCGGTGGCACTACAAGTCAGCAGTGTATTTCTAGAGGACGCCTAGATGTCAGTTATTGCTAGCAGGGTGTCCCAACTCAAAGCTGACAGAAGAGGTGCAGTCATATCAATCACGTCGGGGTGTGAACGATCTCCTGGTTCACAGCAGGGTTAAACTAAAACGAAAATAAGCAGGTAAAGGTGTTGTAGTAAAGACCACCTAAACCGAGACCAAGTCAAGACCAAGACCAGAGTGTATAGAGACCGAGACAAGACCAAGACTTTGAGGGGTTGAGACCAAGACCAAGACCAAGACCAAGGCAGGGTGAGACCAGGTCAAGAACAAGACCAGAGTGTATCGAGACAAGACCAAGACTTTGAGGTGCTGAGACCAAGACCAAGACCAAGGCAGGGCGAGACTGGGTCAAGACCAAGACCAGAGTGTATCGAGACCGAGACAAGACCAAGACTTTGAGGGGTAAGACCAAGACCAAGACCACCTAAACCGAGACCAAGTCAAGACCAAGACCAGAGTGTATCGAGACAAGACCAAGACTTTGAGGGGTTGAGACCAAGACCAAGACCAAGGCAGGGCGAGACTGGGTCAAGACCAAGACTTTGAGGGGTTGAGACCAAGACCAAGACCAAGACCAAGGCAGGGTGAGACCAGGTCAAGAACAAGACCAGAGTGTATCGAGACAAGACCAAGACTTTGAGGTGCTGAGACCAAGACCAAGACCAAGACCAAGGCAGGGCGAGACTGGGTCAAGACCAAGACCAGAGTGTATCGAGACCGAGACAAGACCAAGACTTTGAGGGGTAAGACCAAGACCAAGACCAAGACCACCTAAACCGAGACCAAGTCAAGACCAAGACCAGAGTGTATAGAGACCGAGACAAGACCAAGACTTTGAGGGGTTGAGACCAAGACCAAGACCAAGACCAAGGCAGGGTGAGACCAGGTCAAGAACAAGACCAGAGTGTATCGAGACAAGACCAAGACTTTGAGGTGCTGAGACCAAGACCAAGACCAAGACCAAGGCAGGGCGAGACCGGGTCAAGACCAAGACCAGAGTGTATCGAGACCTAGAAAAGACCAAGACTTTGAGGGGTTGATACCACGACCAGGGCAGGATGAGACCGAGACAAGACCAAGACTTTGAGGGGTTGAGACCAAGACAAAGACCAAGACCAAGACTAGACCAGTGACAGACGGCCAGAGCTTTTTCTACTGTTTCTCAAGTTTTACAGCCGATCACAGTAATGCACAAGCAATTAATCGATTTGCCTGCAGTTGTGGTCTTGACCGGTCTTGAAATAAAATCCTGAGTCCTCTTTATCTGGGACCGAGAGTAAAAATGCGGTCGATTACAAGACAAGACCGAGACCTTCATAGTGGTCTTGAGACCAAGACTGATCTCGAGTGCTACAACACTGGCAGGTAACAAATATTTTTAGTGAACTGAAACTAAATGAAAACTAAATTGTTCAGGAAAAAGTAAACTGAAACTATATTGCCTATATTAAATAATGAAAAAGGAAAATAAATACGAACGTGAATCATTTCGGTTTTATTTTTTTACAGAAACTGAACGAAGTTGAGATCCCAGCAGATGGCACTGTGACTCGATTGCTTCACATACTAAAGCAGCGTGGAGATTAAACATTAAATATCACGGCTATTAATAAAAAGTTAAACATAACTGAAAACTACAGACAACAAAATGTTGATGTGAAAACTGTCTCTGACAAATTGTCTAATCCCTGTAGTTCGTCAGATACAGTGATAATAAAAGATAGTTTTCAGTTTGTGATGTAGATCCTTATTTCTTTCCTTTTTCCCTGGTCATCCTGCCAGTTTAGAGCAGGGTTCTTCAACAGGGGGTCTAGGACCCTTAGGGGATCCTCAGAGTTACTGCAGGGGGGCCACCAAGTTATTGTTTAATCATTTAAAAAAATGTTTTGCAAAAATTAAAATATGTCTGAAAATACACATAAACATTAGTGTATCATATTATTAGCAAAGATAAATCGTAAATCATAAAAACATTGATGATAATAACATAAGAGTATGCTTCCTGGCCTATAGGTAAGGTAGCCATCCACAGAAACTGTGCTACATGTATGTTTAACATTAAAACATGATGTATAAATATGAATGAATTCTTTTAATAACTTAGTATTGTATGCACCATAAAAAGGTATGTGTAAAGGTTTATACACGTTATTGTAGGTCCAGTTTATTATACAACTTAATTTTATACAATATGTAGTAGGGGGTCCCTGCTCTGTCTCACCTACAACTAAGGGGTCCAATTGGCCTAAAAAACATTGAAGAGGATTTTGCAGGAAGTCAAAGTAGAGAAGAAAATGGTGGAGGAAGTGTGCGACTCAGCCCTGACTCAGCACAGGTTCCAGTCTGTTCATTTTGTTATGCGAGGCTTTACGAGCACGAGGAACCCCGGCTGTCAGCACCCATCTCCTAATACCCATAAAGCCTTGTGCTGTGGGGTCATTCCCTGAAATTGGTTTAGATAATGTTCCCACTATGGACCAGAACCTGCACTTTCAGCCATTTCACTACTGTTCCTCTGGTGTCACCTGTGTTCCAATTACATAATTTCTACCTGTGCAAGCAATCTCAATGACTGAAAGGAAATGCTTCAAACAGGAACACATCTTTGGCGTGTATGAACCCTAAGTGGTTGCGTCTCTGTGTCGACGGATGTCCAGAAACTCTCCCACGGCGATTGGACGATTCCCCCTGAGCCTGTTCTTAATTGGGAGGAGATCATTAGCTAGAGTATAGCCCTCTAATCTTTTTTTAAGCATTTTATAATAAGACAGAGACCAGCTTGTATCCGCTGAGAGCCTCGCTGAAAGCCACAAGATTAAAGTCCTCTAAATGACTTTAAGACTTCGGTCCTGAACTGGGATGTCTCCCCCTTTAATCAGACACCAGCGCTGATCACTCCCATGTTTTTCTGACACTAGTCACACGGGCAGCGCCAAATCTCTCCAAAACCACTGGCCAATTACAAGGGACAGGAAAAAGATAAAAGCGCCATTACCGTGCCGTCCTCAACGATACGTCGGGCCAATTAACGTCAGTGGGCGCTCCTCATGTCCTGACCACGGAGAAACGAGAGCAGACAGAGCGCTGTGAGCCGGGGGTGACAGGACAGACACCGGGACAGTTAATTGATCTTCATTATGTTAATTATGACTGTGATGGGGTGCGGAGAATAAAAAAACGGTCCCACTGTTGTGCGAATCAGTCTGAATGTACCCTGCTAAGCTTTCTGCTGACCTCGAAGCTGTCGCCTGGCAAGTGATGGCGCTGCTTAATCGAGTGAGTGTGCGTGAATTAAACAGTTTGGCCTGTTTTCCAGCACTTTTATAATTTCCAAGAGGCTGGAAGTTTGTGGTCACATTTCCTCACCCTTGTCACTTTATAGAATCTACTTTTCTTCAAAGTGTTTGACATACCCAGTGGTGGAAAAAGCATTGAGATCCTAAGTACTAATACCGCACTATATCATTAGGAAAATGTACTTAAAATATTAAAAGTAAAACTACTCAATGCAGAAAAACCCTCACAATTTTAGAAACTGGAAACCATCCAAACAGTTCTGTCAATCAACTAAGTGTTTAATGGTCTAATCATTTCAGCTGGACTTGTAGGCCATTAATACAGCATGGAAACAGTGCATCGCTAGAAGAAATATTCATCTTATTCACTCTTGTATTGAATCTTAGAAAGTGGTACACCTGCTGCTTGTTTATTGTGTTCCAGATTAGCAGGTATGCTGTATCGCTACAGTGTTGAGCCTTCCTCTTGGTTTACTGTCTGAACACACTGGTGTACCTCTGAAATACCTATTATACACATTTGCATGTGCAATTAAGTTCGCAGTTGTCAAACTCTGCACACTTTTATGATTTTCTACCATAGCAAAGGAAATATGTGGGGAAAACAAGGACATGGCACTGTGGCATACAGCAACATAATGTTGGGTAGTTTAATTTATAATAAAACATTGTATTTTATAAACTACATGTGTTTTGTGTGCAAAAATCTTAATTTGTAAAGTAACTAGTAGCTAAAGCTGTCAGATGACTGTAGTGGAGTAAAAAGTACAATATTTCTCTCTAACATGTAGCGGAGTAGAAGTAGAAAGTGGCATGAAAAGAAAAGAGTCAAGTAAAGTACAAAGTACTTCAAATTTGTACTTGAGTAAATGTACTAAGTTGCATTCCACCACTGAACATACCTTCTTACCTCATCAAACTTCCAACAAACATATGCGAGATTTCAGTAAGAATGAGGGTGTGTTGGTGTGTGATTTCCCTCTGTCCACTCCAGTGCACGGATGGCTGCACCGTCAGCAAGCCTGGCTCTGCCCTTGCATTTGAATAAACACCATCTGAGTTGGCTGCTTGTGTATAATATCTGTCAGGAAGATGCCACCCGGTGATCCCTGCAACTCTGACCTCTCTCCCCCGGGGAGCATCTGACGGGACACTGCAGTGACAGGATGTCGCCCCTGTCGATCCGCCGCGCCGATACGCCTTACACCATTCTCCGGCTCAGCTTGCAACTCAAATGGCTCACCGCTCTGCCCTATGCATTGGAAATGAGCTGAGGCTGCCTTACAGGATGCAATGAATAGTCGCGAGGATAGGATAAACACAAGCTTCAGAGATGCCTGTCACAAAGATTGATGGTTCCCTGGATTTTCTGTTGTCGTCTTGTCAGTACTATAAACTTATCCCCGCTGAATAATTGAGTCCCTCAGCTGAAGAGTAGTGTCAATCTTTTTTTAAGTTTACTCTCACACACACTTGTGCTTTCAGGACTGTATCTCACTGTCTGATAGCTGTAAATCAGAGAGCCGTTTGGATAAGAGAAAGCTGAGGTTGTGCAATTTCAGCTGATGTACAACATACATCAGACTTGGATTTAATACAAAAACTGCAAGTGGCTTCATTCATCAACACATTTCAAGCAAACCTTTTTTTAGCATTTGCTTGGTTTCAGCTAAATCTTAATCATATTACACGACAGTCAAACGGCCTGACTTGTCCTCTGCATGGAAAATGTGAAAATCGCTGCCATCTTTTATCTCGCAGCTAATCACACCTGTTGTCGAAACTGATTTGGGCAAAATCACTTCTCTACATGGGTCTGTTCAAAAAAAACCTGTTAAAAAATGACGCAAAATAGTTGCAAGTGTGAGGTGACGTCTTCAAAATGGTTTCTTAGTCTAGACTAGGGCTGTCAAAATATATATAATATATATATATATATATATATATATGACAGGATATCTAGGAGTTTTTCTCCTAGATTTTCTCGCTGTTTTATCCTTCCTGAAGCCAATTAACAACATCAACAAAGGCAAGGTGTTCCTAAACAAAACCTAATTAGCTCTTGCAGTGCAGGCAAGCAAAGAGTTAATTGCTTATTAAATTGTACGTGTTATTCTGTAAAAAGATTTGATCTGCTTTACTGTGTGCCTTTGTAGCACTGTGTAAGGTAAGATGTGGTTTATTTAATTTGCAAACGTGTAAATGAACCTTGGACTCCCCAATGCAATTACCTTTACCGTTAACAAGCTTGCGCTTTCATATATTGAAACATTAAGATGGATTTTGTTCAATCAACTTGCTCTGATGTAGTCATGTGTATACGAATGCATTTGTGTGTGTGTGTGTGTGTGTGTGTGTGATGGAGCATTGCATCCGCCAAACCCTGCCCACCCCCCACTGAGCACTGCGCTATAATTAAAAATGTTATTCTCGCTCCAGTATCAACTTTCTGCTCGCTCCGAGTGGAAACACATATTGCATTGAATAATTTGAGATAATTTCTCTAAGTTTTATGATGCTGTGGTATTGCAAACGCCGACCCTAATCTTTTCAAAAACCTTTGAGGACCAATGCTTTGGCAGTAATTCACTATCCAGATTCATGAGCGCACTCAGACCCACTCAGTCTGTCTCTTTCTCTCTCTCCTATTTAACACTGGCAGTAACTTACAGGCCAAAGCATTAAGCTTGTGTTCTCCCTCAGAGTAGCCTGGTTTATAAAGATCGTCCCATTCTACTCCGGCGTGTCACAGAAACGTACATTTTGTAACCCCATGATCTTTTCCCAAACCTAACCCTGTCTGTTCCTGTGCCGCTTGTCAGTTAAACGTACGTCCAACCCAGAGCGTTAAAAATTGATTCCAAAAGTGCCGACCAAGCGCATCTAAAGAGGACGCTGAAGGAGACTTTTTGCCTCAATAATAAACGCCAAAGGTACCTGACAAAGCGTTGCGTTTTGATGCCATGGGAGTGAGACTGTGTTGACAGAAAAATGCAGAAATGGCTTGGAGCTTGGATGAGATCAACGCAGCTGTAACATAAATTACAGAAACAGCAGCTCTACTCTTAAAGCTACACATCTCAACAGCACAACGTGGCCGAGACGGCAAAAATAGTGTATATGATGGCTTACAACCAAAAAGAAGGTCCCATCCCCACAAACTGAAATGCCTCTAGTTTGCCTTAATTGTAGTGAATACAGACAGGAAAACGTCTCACACCCAAAAGGAAGTGGCACAGATAAGTTTAAAAGAGAAAAAGAATCAGCAATAACTCACTAAAAGAATCTTGTCATCCCCTTTGAACGCATTTGCTATTTGACAATTTCACACAGATCCTCATGCTTTTTGCTGGCCGTGGTAGCCATAGTAACTTCCAGTTTAGTATAAACACATTTTAAGGGATACTCAACTCAACACAATATCAAATTCCAAATCATATACTCATCCAAATAATTTGTATGAATATGTGGCTTCCACTTGCAGCTTGTATGGTGAGCTGTTTATATTTTCTTGCTGTTTTTGGCATTTTTTGCTAAAAATATCAGTTTGAAACATTGAGCAATGGATAGAAGACAGGGAAGTGGGCCATGCTGCAGAAATATTATTAGTAGTTTGTTATCTATCTAGTGTCTGCTATAAAACTTAAAGATACATGTACATTGCAACCAAAAAATGACTTTCTAGCCTGCAGTGGTAGTATTTGACTTTAAACTGCTACATTTCTAATGAATCATTATGTTACAGCAATTATATCCTAAGTTGGTTCTTGTTTTAACCCCATCACTTTGGAATATAAATCTTATAAATATGAACTTCCTTTTTGCACATTATTATGTGATTGACTAAGGAATCAGTTCCAGTTGTTGAGAATCTAATGCTGCACTAACCTTGGTTTTGTCGTACAGGCAGTGGTTGTCCAGAATCATCCGCTGCTTTACTCGAGCGAACCTCCTCAGGTCTCTCTCAAATTGCTATGGAAGAAAAGAATCAATAGTCTGTAACCAAATATTGGTTTTACTCATCTGTTTTTATGGCATTGAAAGGAAATAGGGATGCCTTAATGCCATTTTCTTCCTGCTGACTTTATACCTATTCATCCCATAACATAGAAGGTATTTCGTATCAGACATTTTTATATAATATTGTACACTTGCACACGACTTTGTATTGACTTTTACTCTAACTCCACCATCAGGCCCATGTTTCCACAAGACGAGTTTCCCCTCAGTGTGTCTGCTGAGCAGGTGACTGGGGCACTGCGGCGGATCGACTCCCGAAAGGCGGCAGGTCCAGACAACATCCTGGGACGAGTGCTAAAGGAGTGCGCCCAGGAGCTTACCAGTGTGCTGACAGATATCTTCAACCTCTCACTCTCTCAAGCTGCTGTTCCTGTGTGCCGGAAGACATCAACCATCATCCCAGTGCCCAAGAACTCAGTTGCGAAAAGCATGAATGATTATCGCCTGGTGGCTCTCACACCTATAGTCATGAAATGCTTTGAGCGGCTTTTTATGGCCCACATAAAGGACAACATAGACAGCAATATGGATTCCCATCAGTATGCATACAGGAAGAACAAGTCTGTGTCTGATGCAGTATCAGCTGTTGTCCACTCTGCTCTCACCCACCTGGAGAACATGGACACGCCAGATTGATCTTCCTGGACTTTTAACACCATCATTCTGCAGACATTGGTCAATAAACTGCTACTTCTGGGACTTAGACCATCTCTCTGCAAATGGGTCCTTGACTTCCTGTCAAACAGGCCGCAGTCTGTTAAGGTCCATGGCATCTCATCATCCACCACTGTGCTCAATATCGGCTCGCCTCAGGGGTGTGTATTGAGCCCTCTCCTCTACACGCTCCTCACACATGACTGCTCTGCCAGGTATCGTCGTTGGACTAATCTCCAATGGCGACGAGTCTGTGTATAGGCAGGAGGTGGACAATCAGGTGGACTGGTGCAGAGGAAATAACCTTAGTATCAATGTGGATAAGACCAAAGAGATTGTTGTGGATTTTAGGAGGGGGAGGCATACCCCGTCACCTCTCATCACTGGAGGAGCTGAGGTGGAGATGGTATCGTCACTCAAATACCTGGGGATTCACATCTCTAGCGACCTGACGTGGAGTACCAACACGGCTAACATTCTCAAGAAGGCTCACCAGCGCCTGTACTTCTTGAGGAGGCTGAAGCAGACTGGCCTCAGTCCTGCTGTCCTCACCTCCGTTTACAGGTGTGTGGTGGAGAGCACACTGACATTCTCCATCACTGTCTGGTATGGGAACGGCTCTGCAGCGGATAAGGCGGCCCTGCAGAGAGTAGTTAAATCTGCTCAAAAGATCACAAACTGCAGTCTCCCTTCCCTGGATAACATCTACGCCAGAAGATGCAGGAGTTGTGCCTCCAACATCATGAGAGATCCCTCTCACCCAGCACACAACCTGTTTAACCCCCTCCCCTCCGGCAAGAGGCTGCGCAGTTTAATACTAGGACCACAAGGCTAAAGCGTCTACCCAGAAGCGGTGAGGCTTGTGAACTCAAGGACTGTCAACTAAACTGTCTACTGTGTGCTGCTGCCATCCCTTTCCCCTAAAGAACTCTATGCGTTTTATTGAACGCCGCCTCTCAAAAACTCATGAAAATCTTTTAAACTGACCATTGTGGATCCAAAGTGAAGACAGATTCAGCAACTGCATAGCCTATTTCTCACATAAAATGTTTTCAGAATCACATCTCGTTGAACTCGAAAATAAGCGTAAAAAGCTTGGTTGGTCTGTTTTGAAAACCCTAGTGGCAAGCTAGTCTATATCCACGACACTCCACTTCTGGGATTGCTTCGTTGCCGCAGGAAACTGGATGCTGGGTGTCCCTCTTTTCGGCCGGATGCCCGTTACCTTCCACTGTCTTTGCGTTGGCATTTTAAACTGGTGGATTTATGAGGGCTATGGTTAACTGCTCTTCAGATCTCTGCAGGGTAAATCCAGACAGCTAGCTAGACTATCCGTCCAATCTGAGTTTTCTCTGGCACGACTAAAACAACTTTTGAACGTACACGTTCCACCAACACAAGTTTCTTCCTGAGGTTATTTTGCAGAGGCACCGTGGCTCTGTCCGGCGCTTAGCACCGCCCAAGACGATTGTGATTGGTTTAAAGAAATGCCAATAAACCTCCCATCCCAGAATGCTGTGTGGACTAGCCAGACCCTCATCCGCAGCGCTGTGAAGGAAGGTCTGGGAATGGAATGCGACACTATTGGCAAGCCCACCAAGCGTTAATGCTGGGAAGCGGGGCCATCCCTGTGGTCAAAAAAACACCACTGTGGACATGTATCATAACTTCCATTTTCATTTTGTTTTGTAAAACGAAGGATTCCACCAACGTTAAAAATAGACAGTGAGCAGTTACTGCTCACTGTCATTCAGTCTATTTTTAACCTTCATACCCTGGAGCCGGTCCAGCCCAGGAGAGCAAAGGCGTAATGATCCACAGGTGGCGACACCAAGTCCACACGCACTGCCCTCCAACCCCTGCTGTCCCCCTCGGCACTGTGGAGACCTCCCTCCACTTGGCTGGCCTCCAGCCGCAAGATCAGGAAGCACTTTGCAAAGTGGTCCATGGCCTCAAACCTGTAGCTGGGAAGCTTTGCCATATCAAAGGTGGAGGCCTGGTAATCACAGAACAGCAGAATGCCCTGGTGAAAAGAGAGACAAATGAAGTATTTTAGCATGGATGTTGGTAGAAATTGATCATTTATGTTTACTGGGTTTTATAGATCTTTTTCTTTATAAAATGTTTTGCTTCTACTATATACAGCATCAGCCTACTATGTATCCAACACCAGTTCATAAAATGTTCTCTACAACCACTAACAGTATTACTTGTAAAACTCACAGCTTAAAGGTTAATTTCAGGGTTTTTCAACTTGGACCCTATTTTGCCCATGCATTGGTGTCTAAGTGACTAATGTGAACAAAAATCTTTGAAATTGGTCTAGTATTGAGCAAGAACGCTGTGACCTGCAGGCACAAACCGGGCTGCAATGTAATCCTATAGGGCAAATATGCATAGTCAGTTTCGTCTGACTACGTTAGAGAAAGGATCCCTACGGAGATATACCTTTTTGTTAAAGAGTAAAATCCTTTTTGTTTAACGAGAAACAGCTCAGAGATTGCTATTGCTAAATCCACCAGACTCCAGATAAACAATACTTTTAGCGTGTCTAGAGCCAGCATATTCTCACATGTAAATCTGTAAATTATGTGTTTATTTCAACCAAAGCAGAGTGGTGATTGTTGGAACAGTGGGAAGACGAACCGAGTTAGTTTTATTTTGTTTCTGTCGACTTTGAATGAAGTGTATTTTACGATGCTAAAATTACTGTTTATGTACATGGAGTCTGGTGGGTTAAGCGATACCAATTTGGCGGATGTTTTTATGTTTCAAAAAAGGATTCTTATCTTTAACAGAAAGGACGATCTCTGGAGGGATTCTTTCCATAATGTTGTCAGACACTTAGAACAATAATCTGAGCCTGTCACTGGCAAAACAAGCACTTTTGTGGACGTAAATTGAAGGTCTGCAATTGCCCAATAATTTATATTGTAGATTGTTTTTTACCTGACCAATTTTAAACTTATTCCCATCATTCACTTACACACAAAAGCATAGGAAAATATGGTCCAGGTTGAGAAAGTTACCATTTAAGTATTGACATGAAATTAACTAAAAGTCTTTTTGCATGGGTCTTGGCAAGCGACTTTGAAGTCTATCTGCCATCTAGCCAGTCTATCTTTCTCAAGCACCCAGGGGACCTGACAGCAGAAACGCGGTCACCTTTCATCTTTAGCCCAGACTTCAGAGCAGCCAAAAAGAGCACAACTGTATCTGGGGATCAGAGCCGGCACACTGACTCATAGAAGGTTACAAGTACTGAAGTATAATCTATAAGCAAAGTGTTGATCAGCCTTAAACGTAACCAATAACCCTATTCATTAATTCCAAAATGTACACCAAAGTGAGGATTACACATTTGGAGTCTCTTAGTCCTGAACAAAAGCACTGAGGATATTGCCAGAGCTGAGTCATGCCTTGTTAGCATTACGGTAATTAAGATGAGAGGATATAAGAAGCCTGTGGGATTATGTGTCACTGACTGGCAGGAACCATTTCATGTTTTTAAAAGACTCAAATACTGGAATACTGATCAAGGTTTAAACTTGGATCAAAAAAGCACAATTACGGTAAAATGTTTTTAATTCATGGATTCATGTTACAGTATTTGTTAGGGGAGCATCAGATTCACTTTACTTAAAAAGATTTCTCTATTGTCACAGACAGGCTGCAGAATGTTTTGGTGACACTGATTCCCTTACATCTGTTAAAATGTGATGTCATTCATATATTGAAGTAAAAGTTTTTACTGGAAGAATTGGAATGTGGAAATGATTGCCAGTCATCTGACCTAGAATTGAGCCATTCAATGCACCAACGCGACTTTTTCTGTTAATTGACAGGTAGGATGACAGCGCAGCCATAGAGAAACCAACCCCATAGTTGAAGCCTGTAAAAAGCTTGGAATCATTTGTGGCCTAATGTTGTAATCACAGAGCACTCACTGTTTCTGGATTCATCGTAGGATCTTTGAACGCA
Source organism: Sander vitreus (assembly GCF_031162955.1). Classification (NCBI taxonomy): domain Eukaryota; kingdom Metazoa; phylum Chordata; class Actinopteri; order Perciformes; family Percidae; genus Sander; species Sander vitreus. Next base: position 6,492,206 of record NC_135871.1, on the reverse strand, counting down.
AAGGGTTTTCAGTGCTGTGGTTTCCATGAGCACTGCAACTTTCTTTAAAACCAGATTCTCAAAAAATCTTGGAGATAACAGGTGGCTTAGATATAGGCCTGGAGGTATCGAAAAGGGTTAAGTCAAGGTAAAGTTTTTTAAACAAAGATATTGCTATCTACGTTGCTCACTTCACATCTACGTCTTCAAGCTCAGTTGGAGGCTGCGCAGTAACACTCAGCCATCACCGGAAAAGTGACTTCACTGGTCTCAATAGAAATATATGACGTCGCTGTGTTCTTTTACTGTCTATGGGTCTGGCTAGTCCACACAACATTCAGGGATAGGAGAAAAACGTGCTCTGGTTTACTGGCATTTCTTTAAACCAATCACAATTGTCTTGGGCGGCGCTAAGCGCTGGACGGAGCCACGGTGCCTCTGGAAAATAGCCTCGGGAAGGAACTTGTTTTAGTGGAACATGTGTACGTTCAAAGGTTGTTTTAGTCGTGCCAGAGAAAACTCAGATTGGACAGATAGTCTAGCTAGCTGTCTGGATTTACCCTGCAGAGATCTGTGGAGCAGTTAACCATAGCCCTCAGAAATCCACCAGTTTAAAATTACACAAAGAAAGCGGAAGGTAACAGACATCCGGCCGAAAAGAGTGACATCTGGCGGATTTTCCAGTGGCACTGGAGCAATTCCGAAAATGAAACGTTGTTGATATAGACTACATGAAGAGCAAAGTCAACTTTACTGGTTAAATCAAGCTAAATACCCAGTCACTTTTGTCATGGCTGAGAACAGAGATAAAGGTCTATGGCTGCCAGTAAAAGGACATGGACCACTGTGTGAACATGTTCTCAGACCTGTCATCAGTCTAATTTGAGCCTGGAATGGTAAAAAAAAAGGGGATGGATGGAAGATCGAATAGAGAGATGGGCCTTTAGTCAGCCATGGTAGATGGCTAAAGCCCATACCCTGGTAAATGGTTCCACTCCTTAGATAATGGAAATCTCTGCCAAGTAAGATGTCAGTGTGCTGAAGAGAAGAGAAGGAGAGAGGGTCACTGATGAGAAACAAAGCCGTAAGTGCAGAAAAAGAGTGAAATGGAGTGAGTGCAAGAGAATCAGAGAATAAAATGTTCAACCCATTGGAGAAAGTGAGAAATAGGTGGACGAGTAGATAGCAGAAAAGGAGAGAGAGGAAAGAGACGAGAGAGTCTGTGAATTGATTTCCTCCGAGGCATGGCCTGGCTTATTGTGCCTCTCCCTGGATGCAGGAGGGTTAAGACGATTAAGATTACAAATTTTCAATTTAATTCCAGCGTCCGGCGTAATTGTTGGGATACTACTCTCCTCTCACTAGCCATAAATCTGCTGCACTCTCCTTAAAGAACAATAATTGGGAAAGCGAGTGCAGCGGGCAGCCACTCTGCCCCATCCAGCCAATGACTTAGGTTAATCACAAAGCATTTAACACCTAGTCAGCATCAGGGGCGGAGTGGGTGGTAGCGATCTGGGGCTCCAGCTCTGAATGAGTCTTTTAGGTTTTCAAAATACCTTCAATTGATCTATGCTACTACTACTATGCTATTCCTAAATCAAATATGATTGAGTAAATTGTCTTCTGTTGGCCTACTATATTTAATTCAGAGTATTGAATACTTGGATTTCCAATTAGAGCAGATTATTATGACATTTCGATTAAAATGCAGCAGATTTGTCAGTTTAACATTTATTGAGTGAACTCCAGCACAATGTCAGAAAAGATTTAAAGATTAGTAATGCCGTTTACGCCAAATTTCTACCCTACTTATGTAACTTAAAAATAGAAACAGACAAGTGTTGCCTCTTTTTAGGTGACAGGAGTGAAAATGAGTCATCCTCAACATGTGTTGTGTGCTGGTGTCAGAATGATGAAGACAGTTGGGGAACAGCTAAGCCCAGTTCAGACCAAAGATCCGCGACAAGACTAAACCGTTTTAGAACATCGCAGAGAAAAGTTGCAGCGGTCTGAACCAGCCGGTCTCAGCTCAACTCAAACCAGCTGATGTAATGGCTGCAACTCAGCTGGTCAAGTCTCCACAGGCTGGTTTTAGAATGTAAGGGACTTCACCTGTTTCAACAGCCAATAGCAGCTTAAGTCAGCTTAAGTCAGCTACAATAAAATAATCCATAATCCATTTTATTTCTATGACAAACTGTTAACGGAGTCACAACGTGCGACCGCACGCACCTACGGTCGAGCGAGCTAGAGAGTGACTGAAGAGAGGGAGCGCCTAGGACAAAGCCGTGAATCCAAGAAATGAAACGTAGAAATGTAACTGTAGCAAGCATCTCACTATCACTAATGTTATCCACATTCATATTTAGACGCAAAAAAAGCTACAAACTGTTTAGCTACAAAAAGCCTGGAAGTTAGGAGTACAAAGAGTACAAAGAGTACACGGTGGAGACGGTGTGTCATCTCCATAGATGATACACCGTCTCGTCGCATTGGTGTGAACTGGCAGCTTTCAGAACGCTGCAGACCGGTGCGTTGCAAGTAGTTGCAAGTTTCAACTCGTCTCGTCGCAAATCTTTGGTCTGAACTGGGCTTCAGATAGAAAACAGGATGTAAGCTCTACGGGATGATATTTTCCCTTGGCAGCTATCATATATTTTTCCCAAATAATCTACAGCTTTTAGGCATTCTATTATCAATTGGCTTGAAAAATAGTGCATATAATTGCCTTAAATGGGAAAAAAATCTCCCCGGAGGAGTCTGCCGCGGGACCCCCCCCCCTAGGTTTGGGCTGAGGCCCGAATGTTTATAACGTCTGGCTCCGCCCCTGCCCCACTGCCGAACTGCACAAGACATCAAATGAGGACATTGCTTCCCAGAGGGCACTGAGAAACAAGATAGTGAGAAATCCAAGGTTGCGACGGTGAAAATCTTGAGTGACACACTGGAAGCAGATCTCAAAGTAATCGCCAGCCTCCTCCACGTTTTTCCACCTCCAATTATTTTCAGGGGTGGACTCGTTTGTTGCCCAATTGCAGGCAAAAAGTCTCGATGTCAGCCTCTGCTGCAACCCTGGACCGCTCCACCTCCGCAATTACAGATAACCACTCACCTTCCTATAATAGGCAGGGAGATGGGCTTCTTAAAGTTCCCTTTACATTCAGTAATAGCTTAGCTTAAGGCGGTGGCAGTCCCCACTTAGATAATGAGGCCAGAATGACAGCATAAAAGCACTTACACACTGACTAATCTGAAATTAAAATCCCCGCGAGCCACACGAGACAAGTTGTGGGAGAAGGTCTGCAACCCATCTCATGCATGAGGCCACAAATGTAGGCCACGTCTTATTCTGGCAGATATTTCCGGTCCCTCCTGGCAGTGTATTTCTTTAAGCTTTGAATCATTTTGACGCCTTTAGAGAAAAGTATTAATGAGTTATGATGACAGTTGAACAGACAATTAAGTACCTGACAATGGACGCCCTTTGCTCGATAAAGTTTGCGGCCCTCATGCCTACACACACACACACACACACACACACACACACACACACACACACACACACACTGTAGTCTATGAGCTGCTTTCTCTCAGTCTCTTTCTTTCTTTCTTCCTGCCTGACACACACACACTCACAAATCCACCATAAAAACAGGATGACATGAAGTTCCCCGTCTCAGTATCGCCGGGGGCTGTTTAGCCCAATAGCGCTCTGTAATCATCTCCCACGCAGCAGGTAATGTCAGCGAGCATCTGAAAGTAAGCTTATTCCACCAGAACTGTTTACAGAGGGAATTACAGAGGAGGACAGCAGGAAGATAATCTCCCCCTTCCCCCCCCCCCAACCAAAGCTTCGCCTCTGAGCGCTGAAGAAAAGAAGAGTCAAGTGAACATGACTTTTGAAATTGTGATAAAAGAAAATTCTGAGCTTTTATTTCTTTCGATTTGATTATTTACTCAGGGTCTTTTCTTGAGGAGGAGTGATGAGCGGCCACTTGCATCCAGAGGATGAGGGCGATGTTGTCAGGGACGCAAGGAGCTCGGATCTCATCTGGCAATCTCTTTGACTCACAGAAAGAGACTTCAAAACCTGCCTTCAAGTCGCAGATTAGCGCGCGTTAGCCAGGGCCGTTTGAACTGTGCTTCGACTTTGATTCGCAGCTTCGGCGGAATGAAAGAGACCGATTGCTGGAATTAAAGGGCGGCAGTTTGGGTGTCTGTATGTGTGTCCTCTCAATGTCAGTCAAAGTAGCCTTTGGGGCTCAGATTTTATTTAGGTCTCAAATTGACAAACTCGATGTGACTGCAAAATAACCCAAAGAATAGACCAAATGCAGAATAGTAAAGACAGAGCTGAATGGCATTCTAATGGTGGCAATGCACACATAGCTCAGAGTTCAGAAAGCAGCACTTTTTAGTATGGGTAGGGAAAGAAAATTGATCTATGTATGAATCAGGGTTTTTTTGTGACATTTTTTTGCAATGTATTTTTAAAACGATTGTTTTCGATATTTTTTATAAATTTGTATACCAATGATCATCGCCTAAATATTTCCTGTTTATACGGTACCACCCACGGCGACTATGTCATATCCATTTGCATGTTATGTACTTTTTTTTTTTAAATGAAATAAATGTCAGACTGACCGAATGTGCATTCTTAGAAAACAATTAGTTTTTTGTGTATTAGTAAGTGTTTTATTAAACTTCAATTTTTGTTAAAGAAGGAAAAGAAAATCACAACACTCAATGCTATCGAATCGCAATATACTTCTAGAGTCACAATAAATGAAAACCGCAACACAAATCGACTCGGCAGCCATGTATCACGAAAGAATTGAATCGGGACAAAAGCATATCGTCGCAGCCCTAGTATTTAGAGACAGAGATGATAGATGATTGGAGGATGAAACATGGCCCTCTCCGTCTCTCTGTTGCAATTACCGGGGCCAAGCTGAATCTCATCTGTCTGCCACAGAAGCTGGTGGCTGACCTTCCTTTTGCCCCCAAGTTATGCTTTCAGAATATCAGCAGGGGGGGGGGGGGGGGAGAAAAAAAAATTATGAACCCGTTTTCACAAGGACGTTCCTAGATAGATGTATTTTTAACTCCCTGCAGGTCGAGGAGGGGTGGCTGAAGGGGTTGGAGGGGGGGTGCCTGTGATATTGGGCCAGAGTGAAGACACGTGGGCCCCCGGGGGCTTGATTGCAGATGACAAGGTTACACGACTTAGAGTCAACCTCCCGTTACCTCCACTTAATCATTGTCTCTTGTGTCCTCGTCCCTGCGGACTGCTCCCCTCTGTAGCCCTGTTCCATCCAGCCCGCTGAGAAGAATCATCACGCCGACAGTGGTGGAATGTAACTAAGTACATTTCCTGTACTGTAGTGCTGTACTTAAAGTGCTCATTTTCTGCTTTTTGGCTTTTTCCCCTTTCCTTTATTGTGTTATATATCTTTTTGTGTACGTAATAGGTTTACAAAGTGAAAAAGTTCACCCCAAAGGGACTTACCATCTCCAACAGAAAACACTGTTCACAAACTGCTCCAAACAGCTCTATTGTAGTCCAGCCTTTACTTTCGTGACAAACGTGCGACACACGTTATAATGCTAGCTGCTAGCATGGCACGCCCTCATACTCTGCTTCTGACTGGCTAGTAGTTCTACCCTAGGTACTGCGCATGTGCGACTCTCAACAAAGATGGAACAGAAGTGAGATGTCTCACTCTGTAGCTAAAACAGAGAGCTCAACACACAGGGTGAAAAGAGGAGCTGCAGCAGTGTGCAGTACAACAAAAATATGTTTTTTGAAAATTAAACCATGTAAACCTATTATGATATAACCTCTAAATACAATTATGAACCTGAAAATGAGTATAATGTGAGCACTTTCACTAGAAATCTGAGGTACTTATACTTTATTTGAGTCCAGTGGTGGTCTACGTGATACGCAGGTAAACGCACTATACCCACTAAGAATGCTCCAGGATTTCCATATTCCCACTTAAAAATGTGCAATGGCACGTAACAACATACTTTCCATTATAATTTTGATATATTTTGTTCTGTCATATGTGGGGTTTTTTTCTCCGCATAGGCTATATAAAGGTATTTCCACCATAAATCGGTGCATAAAAGTGTGTCAGAATGCAGGAAATGAAGTCTTTGACGCTCAAAAGTTTCCATTTTCCTGAGGATACTTTATATACTTTTACTTAAGTAACATTTTCAATGCAGGACTTTTACTTGTAACAGAATTGTTTACAGTATATTAGTACTTTTACTTAAGTAAAGGATCTGAATTCTTCTTCCACCACTGGACGCCGTACCTTCTTCAGCTCCTGAAGCCTTTATTAACACCTGCACACACACCTAATTCACTCTCACACATCCCTTCTGGCTCCTTATCCCCTCACATTCACACATAATGTCACACCTTCACTTCGTTCCCTTCCACCTATGGCGAACATAAGTGGCTGCCAGAGGTGAGAGCTGCCCGTGATGACATACAGTAAGTAGGAGGTAATTATCGCCAGGACGGACCACTGAAGGAGTGGGGGCATGTGGATGTGTGGATGAAAAAGAGACGGAAGGGTTTTCTTTTATGTTTTTAAACCCACTGATGACAAAAAAGAAGCAGAAAGCAAGGCTAGACAGCGCGCCCATGCTCTTCATCAAACACTTGTTTCCTCTGATGACCCTCTCCAACCAGGAATTTATCTGAGGGTGAAAGCTGTGTTGACAAATCCTCTGCCTTGTTTTTTATTTTTTTTATTTTTTATTTACAGAAAGTCATGTATTGTACACAGTGTTGGGGAGTAACGGAATACATGTACCGGCGTTACGTATTCAGAATACAAATTATGAGTAACTGTATTCCGTTACAGTTACAATTTAAATAGTTGGTATTTAGAATACAGTTACATTGTTGAAATCAATGGATTATTATTCACTCTCACAACTCCATGCATTTCCCAGAAGCCCCAATATGAAAACGAAAAAATCAGCTATTTGCGTGATCACTGATAGAAGTAAAGATGGAGCCGGAAACCGGCACAACAGAGCCAGGGCAGGAATGCGTTTCTATCTTGGAAATTCAAACAGCATTTCACATTAAATAAAGAGAAGGGAAGAAGAGAAGAAGCACTGCAGTGCAACTTCTGCTTGCCAGTAACCAACCTCCTTTCAGCGTCCAAATTCCTCCACCTCCAACCTGAAGAAGCATCTTAAAGTAAGTTATTTTTAGCCAAGGGTAGTCGTCTGCTGTAGTTTTACTGGTCACCTTGCTATTTTATAGTTGACGTGCGACTTTACATTCTCCTACGTGCTGATTTACTAGCCCCAGAGCCGTTGAAAGACTGACTAGCCCCGTTTGACATGCTAGCTAACGTTAGCTAAAATTAGCTCGTGGTAGCTTAGACTGCGGTTCGATTTTTGTAGTATGCAGTTCGGGACTACAAATACAATAATCTATCTGCTTGTTTAGGTACACAATCAGCCAGTTGGAACAGAAGAACACACCAGAATAGGCCTGTTTAGTAAGCTGTATGTGATGGCCGCATTCCTACTCATAAAATGCAATTCAATGTGGAAGTAATCCAAGTATTCAGAATACGTTACTCAGATTGAGTAACGTAACGGAATACGTTACAAATTACATTTTTGGGCATGTATTCTGTATTCTGTAATGGAATATGTTTTGAAAGTATCCTTCCCAACACTGATTGTACATTCTTTGTAAGTGATATTGTCCAAAATGCATTTGCAGTGATGAAAGAAGTACTCAAATCCTTAAAATGTTACTTAGGTATAAGTATGTAAGTTTCATCAGGAAAATGTACTTAAAGTAATAGAAGTAAAAGTACTCAATGCAGAAAATCCCCCACATTTTAGAAACTGGAAACGATCAAAACAGTTCTGTCAATCGGCTAATCATTTCAGCTGGGTAGTATTTCTCTCTGAAATGTAGCAGAGGCGAAGTGGAAAGGAAAAGACTCAAATAAAATACCTCAAATTTGTACTTAAGTACAGTACTAGAGTAAATATACTTAGTTACATTCCACCACTGTGCATTTGAATTAGCCTTTGCAGATCCAGTTCGGCTATAACATGTGCCATCTCGTTTAGTGGAAAACTATGATATAATAACTATCTGTATGACATTAATCGAGACTTTACTCATACAGATATTTTAACAGGGTAAAGCTGCTCTAACATAATCTCAGTGGTGTGATTGGCACAAACCTCAATTTGGTGTAAGTATTGGGGGGGGTCTCTTTCAGTTGTCCATCTTACTGAACAGCTATGCTTCTATTTTAATCAATACACTTGTTTAGACAGATCACACTACGGCTGATTTTCTTAGTGGGCATTCAATGCAACGAGCTGCAGAGTATGATCCAGAAAGTTTAGTTATAGAATAATGAGAAAGAAATGAGACTGAAGGCTTGTTAGATGCCAAAACACTGCACAGTGATTTATAATGCTATGAGACAGGATTTCACACCTCAGGATTTTACAACAAAGTTTGCCACGGTGACATGTTTTTTGTGTACAGTATAATCGCTCGACTAAAGTTTATGCTTCACGGCCAGTATATAGAGGAGGGATGTTTATAGGGACCCACAACTCTTTCAATGTCAAGTCACTGTGCTGTGAAAACCAAATAAAAATAACAGTAATTTAAACCTGCGGATCACAGGAGTTGCTTGTCCACCGTTTCCTTGATCGCTTAGATTGATTGTGTTACCGTGTAACTTTTGAATCCGAACTAACCGTTTAAAAACACCAAAGTGACACAATAACACTAACTAACTAACTGGTCAAGCCAGCAGTAGACCAGCAACTCCCGTGTTCTGCAAGGCTGATTTACTGTTTTTGTCAAAGGAGTCCGGTAGTTTTGAAGAGAGCATGGATGGAGATAACGGCTTCAGTTCCCAGTGGGAAAGCGCTGCCTGACGGCAAAGTAAAGCGGTGAAAATACTCTAAATGTAGGATACACCTAAACTGATATTGATTGTTTTAGGTGAGCTTTTTCTTTTTAGGTGGCTAAAATCCGTTAGCTGCTGCCCCCGTTCAAAGCAGTACATTGCTTAGCTTCCATGCCTGTACTCCTGCCTGATTCTCTAAACTGGGGGCGTACCCGCCGCCATCTACTTTAGCTAATACACTGATATTGTAAAAAGTACCTTATACAACCCCACTTCTCAATATTCAAACTATCCTTTATAATGACCCAAATAGACATTTGGACCAACCCGTTCTCACTCCGAACTCGTAAAATACGGACGTTTGGACAGTGGCTTTCAGTGTTTGAAGCGACGAAAAAAGCGCCCTTCAGCGTGTTTGTATAACGTACCGGGGAGAGCAGCAGCAGTTATTCTTATTCCTGTGTGTCACGGAAACCCACCCACGACCTTCTCCTAAATTCAACCGTCCCGTTCTCCCGTGTCACGGACCTTTTTCTTAACATAACTGCGTTACGACACTCAAATTTCCCAGAAACTTTTTTGCCAGAAACTAATTACAAACGTGGAAACATAACGTTCATGTTCTTGTTCATACAAATCTACTTGGCTCCTTTAGTTACTAATTTCCTCAAACGTGTTGCGGTTAATAAAAATGTGATAAGATAAACATGTGCATTGAATGGTAGTATGAAACATTTGTACAGCTTTAAAGGGTCGCACGAGAGAAAAAGAACCACTGATTTAAAACAATCATTTCTAATTATTATTATAACTGGATCTAGGTTCAGATTCCCTGTGATTAAGAGTAACAGGTTTAAGCACTCCTTCATCCCCACAGCCATTTCACTTGTATACTCAGTCCGGGGGGAGGAGGTAGTAACCCCTCAATTCACTTGTCAAAGTGTATAGTTTAGTTAGCGATATGATAGGGTTTCTGTGGACAGAGATGATGGTGGTGATGATGGTGATGATGATGATGATGATGATGACGATGATAATGACGATGTATATGCTGCTGATGGGGACAATTTGTGTTACGATGGAAGAGATGTTGATCATGTATTCGAACATGTCTGGTCACTTTGCACTTTATTGTGGGTATTTATGGCTGTGTCCTCATTCTGCAGCTTTTTTAGATGTTATTGATGCTGTGCTTGACTATTGTTGATCTTCTAGCCCACTGGTACAACCCCCCCCCCAATCTCCCTCTGAATTGTATGACTATGTTGTTTTTTATGCATTGTACCTTGCTGCAAAACCAATTGCCCTCCAGGGATAAAAATTGAAGTTGAAAGTTGAAATGTTGAAAGTAACATTTACTTCTTTACTTGTGAGTCACGCTTGCCAGACATCTAATTGCACATCCAATCAATGTTTGTATAACTGAACTTCCTTCTCTCAGGGCTGAATCTATGCATCACACATCATTTTACTGACTTGAATTTTTCCCCTTTCCTTTAAATGCAAAAAGTGCCGTTATTGAAATTTCGATTCTCATTTAATTTTATAAAGCCGGAAAGCTGGACGAGGTAAAAGCAGTGGTTGTAAAAATGAACATGCTGGACTTCTGTTTGCACAATTTGTGATTAGGAGCTCCGTTTAATGTAATTAGATAAATGTGTTTACATGCACTGGGTTTTAATCAGACACTTCTGGAGCTCATTGACATTTGTCGCATTACTGTGATATTAGCAGCTAATAATTGTCATCGTTTGAGTACAGCCAATAATTAGACCATTATCTGAAAGTAAACATAGCCTGCCATTAACATTGTCTGTCACTGTGTTTTATCTCTTGCTCACACATTTTCTCACTTTCTACTTACTGTCTCTTTGCTGTAATCAGACGCCATCTGTCTGTCTCTCTTCCACATTTATCCTCTCCTTTTTTTTTTCCTCCTTTTTGGATCCATTTTTCATTAAGGGGCTGCCGACAGTCCTTGAAAGCCCGGCTAAAAGTTCTTAAAGTGACCTGCCAAATTGTACTATTTCTCTTTTACCTCATTCACTCTCCTTTTCCCACCTTTTGTCAACCGACAAAATCGGCTCAACCTTGGACCCCCTTTCTCTCTAAGTTTCATGAAAGAAAGGGCTGCTGTGAGCTTCCAAGTACATTTCTGAAAGGTGGAGAAGTGACCAACTTGTATTGAAACATATACTGCATGCACTGCGGTAAAAGGTTCCCCTCAGGCAAGAAGTTGTTATGTCCCGTCCTGCTCCTTAGGTTATTTTTTCCTGTTTTATGTCATTTAATTATCGTTTTGTCCCTTTAACTTGCGATGATGTTGAAGTTTGTCTTACCAGATTACAGTATGTAGAGTTAGCAACCCAGCTTACTAGCGTTAGCTAGCCCTCTTTGGTACAGTTATTGCCATTGTCAGAGCCGCTAAGTTCAAGCTAGATGGCGTAAAAATACATTTACACACGTGTAAAGGGGTCACTTCGAGTGGCCACAACCGAGTACAAGCCAGACATGAAAAGGATTGTGGATAACAAAGACTGTCAGGTTTCCCACTGAGTCAATCTAGGTAAGAAAAAAAACCTATGAAAACTGCTATGTATCAGGACTGCCATTAGATCTGGAAGTCACTGTTGCTGTTGTAGTAGTGTGGACGTGCATGTGGCTCTTTGTTATGGTGCGGGTTTTTTTTCTTTTGTTGGTTCTTTATGCTGGTTGGCCACCCCTGTTATAATGCAAGCACTAAACACACAGGTTTTAAGAGGATATCTGCAGTATTGTTTATTCTATAATGTTGTCCTTCATAATTTCCCTTTATAAATAAATCTATACAGCAGTTGTTTTTTCCAAAATATAAACCGATACTACCTAATAAGTATATTTTATTATTTTATTCACAAATGATGATCAACAAGGCTAAACATCCTCATTACTCAACCTTCATTGCAAAAAAAAAAAAGGAAACAACATACAGTACATACTTGCTTTTTCAGTCCGTTAATAATGTTGGGTAGCAGACACTTCTCTTTCCCCAGCTCCGTGGTGGTCACGATAAAGTCTACGTCGTGACCAAACTCCTTGCCCCTGGAGATAGAGACATAGCGCTGTTACTCACTCACTGTGTCCACGAAATAATGAAAATAATTATCTTTGAGTCACAGCCCTTAACTGATGAAGAGGAAAGGTGGCAGACGGAGCTATTAAAAGCACCGGCAACACTAACGGCATTGACTTTTTATTCATTATTCTAACAAGTTATTTGTCCTAAGTTGTTAAGCTAATTTTTGTCGCCTCAGCTGTCAGAGCTTTAACTTTTATGAGAATCATCGTTTTCTGCTTGGATCAGTGTCATAAAGCATACCCATATGTAGCCCGACTGCGCTTACACAATGTATTTTCTCCGTCAGCACAACTGCGCTGTAGTGGAAGTGATTATGAAGCGATTATCGGTCAGGAACAGCTACAGTGAAAAGCTCAGCAGAGAACCCCTGCATGTGCATAAGATTTGTACACAAAAGGCATACCAAAGCTTCTGTCTGGAGTCAGCCCAGTTACAACACATACACATACTTTTCGCTCCTGTTATTCAGGACAGTGATGTCTCCATTTGTGTAGATGCAGCTTAAGATGATGCATGTTTAATTTATATCAGTAGCCCTTTCATTTGTGTAAAAATAATAATATTTGAATTCTGACTTTTTTTCTCTGAATTCTGACTTTCAACTCAGAATTCAGAGTAAAGAGTCAGAATTCTGACTTCAAACTCAGGAATCTGGCTTTATACTGAGGCTACATTTACACTGCTACTTTTTGTTTTTTTTAAGCTGAGTTTTGAGCCAAAAGCAAGGTTTTTTTAACTCCAGTAGAAGAACTAATCTTCGTTTAAACTAACACGCCCAAACCGCATATCTCATCAACATTCTCGTATACAGGGCATGCGCGTGCCGTGGTAAACAGGAGGCAGCATGTACGCTCCGCCTGTTGCTCTGACCCAATCAGGCAGCGAAACATTGACGTGTTGCTAAAGGTCTCCGTTTGCGGCCGTTAAGACTGCAACACAACCCCGGAGATTCCAAACCAAAACCAAAAAGTGTTTTCAAATGTCTCCGGTTTAGGGGCTCTGAAACGCCACAGCAGGGGGGAATGCCAGGTGTAAACGTAGCAAAAGATATGTTTTTAAACCAAAACGTAGCAATGTAAATGAGTTTAAAGTCAGAATTATGACTTTAAACTCAGAACTCAAATAAATGTTTCACATTTTTCCCTAATCCTCTTCTGTACACTGTGGATTGGTTAAAAGACGATTACAGGGTTGAGGTTTGATCTGTTCTCTTTTGAATTCATGTTATGTCTTCACTGAAAACCTCTGAGGACAACACTGTCAGAGTATGTCATGAGGCAGACTAAGATATATATACACTTGTGACATTTGGTTATGAAAATTTTATTCTGAATGTTACATAGGTATGTTTAGCCCTGTGTGAATATGCCTTCAGAATCATATTGGGTGTTTCTAAGATCCGGAGGTGGTGTTCTGTTGATTTGTTCTTCCTTGTTGCACTCTCTGACTGCATCTACATGTAACCCATAAGGCAACACTTGACTTGTTATCACTATTATCATGATTATTATGCATCAATTAATTCCACTGCTAATGTATGACATTAGCTCTAGACTTTGTGGTATCTTTAGTTTTGATGCTGTGATGTTATAAGATGTCAGATACTACAACTTTCTTATCGTTATTTATTGCTGCCTTTTGAAACAGAAATAACACAGGAAACATGTTTGAATGGTTTGAAAATGATTATATGATTAATCATCAACCTTTTTATTTAAATTAATCTGAAAAGATTAGAAACTAGAGGTGAATCAGTCACAACAAACAAAGGCCAAGTTGGCAACAACAGTGCTGTCCTTCTTAGGAAGAAGTTGACCTTTTTTGGGCTAGAAACGGCCCTGCTAGCTGGTGTATCTAAAAGTTGGAGGAGCTACTGGACAAAATGCTCCTGTCACAGGGAGATGCGCAGCATGTTGCCAAGGAATAAATGTGATGGAGAGATCTCTTTGCAGCCTCATGTCCCACAGGGGATGGAGAGGAGTAAGTAAGTAACGTTAAGTGGTAATGTCAGTGACATGATTGAGCTGTTGCGGAGTTTTTACTTGTACGAACGTAACAATATCGTCAGCTCGCTCACTGTAAATGCAAACGTCGGCTTCTGATTCGTTATCTGTTAACTGTAATGTTACCGTTAACATTAACCAGGCTAATGTTAGCTAACTGGTAACAATAGCAAGCTACCAAACACTTAACAACAACGTTAACAAATAATAAAGTCGCTAGCAAGCTTACCAACTTTTACATTACATTACATTGCATGTCATTTAGCTGACGCTTTCATCCAAAGCGACTTCCAATTAAGTGCTTTCGATCCTTAAGGTACAAACTCCAGACAACAAGTTGCAAGTGCAAGTGCATTAGCTTTACATAAGCAAAACTACAAAGAGCCATATGAAAGTGCAGCTTCAAGAGTAAGTAAGAGAAATATTCTTTTTTTTTTTTTTTATCCAAGGTGCAGTCGGAAGAGCCTAGCCTTTGGCGGGTGAAGCGTAGGCTTTCGGCTGTCCTGATGTCAATAGGGAGCTCATTCCACCATTTAGGAGCCAGGACAGTAAACAGTCGGGATTTCGTTTAGTAATTAGTTGTCCCTCGTTGTGAGGGGGCAGCAAGCAGGTTGGCTGATGCAGAGCGGAGTGGGCGGGTTGGGGCATAGGGTTTGACCATGTCCTGGGGCTGATCCGTTCGTGGCCCTGTATGCAAGTACTAGTGTCTTGAAGCGGATGCGGGCAGCAATTGGTAACCAGTGAAGAGAGCGGAGGAGCGGTGTAGTGTGAGATAACTTGGGGAGGTTGAAGACAAGTCGAGCTGCTGCGTTCTGAATGAGCTGCAGGGGTCGGATGGCACAGTTGCAGTAGTCTAGACGTGAGATGACTAGAGCCTGAACCAGAACCTGAGTCGCCTTCTGCATTAGAAGGGGACGTATCCTTCTTATGTTATGCAGCATGTATCTACACGATCGGGTAGTTGTAGCAATGTTGGCAGTGAAGGAAAGTTGGTCGTCAAGTGTCACACCCAGGTTTCTAGCAGTCTGGGTGGGGACTACCACAGAGTTGTCAATTGTTATAGTCAGGTCCTGGGTAGAAGAGCCCTTCCCTGGAGGGAAAAGGACCTCAGTCTTGTCAAGGTTGAGTTTCAGATGGTGTGTGGACATCCAAGAAGAAATGTCACTCAGACAGGCAGAGATGCGTGCTGCTACTTGCGTTTCAGACTCCGGAAAGGACAGAATTAGTTGGGTGTCATCTGCGTAGCTTTGATAAGAAAAGTCGTGCGAGTGAATGACAGACCCGAACTTGGGTTAAATCCCCCGTTACAGCTACAGCTGTTGTGAAGTTAGGGGCTGGCTCTGCTCTGTGTTATCCTGGTGTTTGCTAACTTTATGTTACGTTAAAAAATTGCAGCAGTAAGTTATCGCACCACGGGGAGCCACTGTCACTCTGACATTCAATACTTGTGGTGACCGGAAGGGCGTCTGATGTGCCTTGTGTGTGCAAACGCAAACGTTTATGTTGTCAAGTAGGTTTAATAAGAACTGCACACACTGTTACACATAACTTGCAGTCAGTTAACACTTGGTGTTGCGGAGCCTTTACGATTAATTAACCGTGATGTTTTAAAGCGTGGTTAATTGTGAAATTGGTTAATCGCTGCATCCCTACGACACAGGACAGGAATTTCAACTTAAAGTAAAGTATGTTTACAGTTCATTTCTATATTTGTGCTTTAAATGTCATGAGAAGGGCTGATTAGCTATGGCCAATACTGTGTGGTGGTATGGATTCCAACTGTTCAGGAGGAAGCCCAAATGTCTAAATCAGAAAATGCTATATTCGGAAGGCCTTATTGGGAATATCCAAACAGATTAAGCTGTGTTCATGACCTATATCAAATTCGGAATATTGTCATATGCAGAATAGTAGTGGAATATTAGTGTGCACGTTAACGTACTAACTCAGTTAATAAACAAATTGGGAAAAGGGAAATGGCAGCAACTGCTCCAAACTATATGTCACGTCTAGTCCCTGTGTCAAGTTTCTTTGTTTAGTTGGTTTCATGTTTTCATTGGTTTTCCCATTTCCTGTTTTAATTTGAAGTCCGTCTTTTCTCCCTAGTCTTGTCTAATTTACTTCCTGTCTTTTGGTTTTCCCGCTCTTGTGATTGTCTGATGTTTTTCACCTGTTCCCCAGCCCTAGTGTCACCTGTCCCTCGTTTCCTCATTACCCTATGTATTTAGTCCCTGTGCTTTCGGTGTTTGTTGTTGGTGGATTGTCATTTGTCTTTTGTTATTTGTTGGCAGTCCTCTGTGCTTTTTGCTCTCCTGGATTTTTCCTCGTTTCTTTCCGTGTTTTTGGTTCTGCTCACCTGCCCTGCTTACATTTGTAAGTCTCTTTGTGTTCTTATTAAATTACTATTATTTGAAACTGCTGCACTCTCCTCGCCTTCCTGTATTTGGGTCCAAGCCTACAACCCTGACACTATAAATATGAGAATTAATGTGTTTGTCTGTGTGTGAGCCCTGTGGTGGACTGATCACCTGTCTAAGCCTGCATTCACACAGCGTGCGTCGGCCACAGTGGTGGAAGAAGTATTCAGATCCTTTAAAGTACTAATGCCACACTGTAAAAATACTCCTATTACAAGTAAAAGTCTAAAAAGGTATGCAAGTATCATTAGGAAAATGTACTTAAAGTATTAAAGTAAAAGTACTCGTGAGATGTGAAAAATCCTCACATTATAGAAACTGGAAACAATCCAAACTGTTGTGTTTAATGGTCCAATCATTTCAGTTGTACTTTTAGGCCGTTATATTGTTTAGTAGTTTAATTTATAATTGTTTTTTATAAACCACATGTGTTTTGTGTGCAACAATCTTAATTTGTAAAGTAACTAACTAAAGCTGTCAGATGAATGTAGTGGAGTAAAAAGTACCATATTTATTTTTGAAATGTAGGAGATTAGAAGTAGAAAGTGGCATTAAAAGACTCAAGTACAAATACCTCAAATGTACTTAAGTACAGTACTTGTAACATTCTGATGTACTTAGTTACATTCCACCACTGGTCGGCCATCAGACGGTGCGGCAAAAAACACAGGTCTTTCCATTCATTTTTGAATAGGGGTAGTGCTTATAGGCTGCAGCGGGGGTTGCCGCAGGGGGGAGATGGAAAAAAACTGCAGCAGCCTGCAGCGAAAAGTTAGACAGAGTCAACTTTTGGAGAAACGCCACCCTACATCATGCTGCCGTAGCCAATCAACTGATGATCAGAACTTGTCAGTGTGTTTTGAGTTGGTGTGAGTACGGTGGCCCTGAAGTGCAAATCACAACGGCAAAATAGGAAAACACGACAGGATTAACTTCTACCAGAAAAGGTAGGGCCTATCTAGCAGAGGACGGACCCTCCTGATTGGATAGACGGACTGTCTGTCTTTTAACAGGAAGGATGGGTACGTATGTGAGAGTCCCAAACAGGGACTCTCACATACGTCACAAACATCACTGCCACAAAGTTTTAAAACAAAACACAAGCACTGAACTGTCAAGGAGATTGTGTAGCAGCTGATTGTTTGCCAAACAACAAAACAAAGTCGCTCTGTTTCGCTCTTGTCTCTCTATTTCTCCCTGAAATGAAGCTGCATTCATGTGCGGTCGGGAACTTCGAGATCTAGATACGATTTGACGGAATAACAGTAATTGTGAAATATTAAGTTTACTTGTGCTACATTGAGGGTTTAAAGAAAACAACAGGAGGTCACACAAAGGGGCCATGTTAGTGACACTCCCACCGCCGCACAACCCTGCAGGAAATCGCCAGATCGCTATTTTTCATGTCTGAACGCAGCCTGAGTTTCTTTCATCCAGAATGACTCAATAAGCAGTCAGATGGAATGATGAAAAACAGTGATTTCCTGGGGTTAGAATAACTGTCTAAAACAACCCTTACATTGCGTTGTCATGACAGTGAGAACAATGCAGACACAAAACACACGGCCAACACCATGCACAAGTGCTGAAGTTGCCCCTCAAACGACAGAAGCTTCCCCTGCCAGGCTGTGATCAGGCTATCTGCTAAAAGGCAGGGCATCATTTAAACCTGATCATTACCCAACACCCACTGACACACACACACAAAACTTTATGAACAATTGCCAAAATCATACAGATGTAAGACATGGCAAAATGACAACAAATGTTGGTGGCGATACGGCTGCAAAGAAGGTTTAGCCGTGGCGAGGCTCCGTGTTTGATCTCTACTTGCCGCCTCGAACGACTGAGTGACGGCAGAGAGAGGCACATTAAATGAGGTTGTGAATGGCTTGTGGCAAAGCTTCAAAGGTCACTGTGGCTAATTCAGGGAGCAAGGATGTATTCGTAAACAGCAATTAGAGCTCCACAAGGCATGATGACGGTAATGGTTAGCGTTAGTGGCAGACAGCATGCACCCATGTTGCATTAACAGAAAGAGGGCCTGGCTTACAGGTTCACTCGGCAGATGCCGCTTTAGTCACAGGCATTTCATTTGCACTGTGACTGTATGTCATTTATTTTCTTTCTAAAATAATTGAAGATGTGAGAGTGCTCACTTTTACGCTTGTGTTTCACACTCAATGGTATTTATGTAGTCCTTCATGTCAAAAGTCGACGCTTGTTTAATGAGTCGACTGGTAGGACACAGCTATTTGAGACTGCATCACAGATTTCCATCTGCTGAATGAGCAACTTTCTGCCAACACTCTTAATTGGCAAAGCTGGGATTCCACAACACTTCCAGTTTGTACAGTGCACTCAAGTTGTTAAGTGAATCTCACTGCTAGCCCTCTGCTGCGCTGGCAAAACTCACTCCAGTGCACTGCATAAATGAGTGGCATGAATAGCAAAAAGCCAAAGCGGGAGAGAGACGGAGAGATCATCAGCATGAATTGAGTTTACCTCCAATCACAGCTTTAAAAAACAAACTGATTTCAGCGCAGCATGGGAAACAAGGGAATTGGGGAAATTGTTTTTTTTTTTTTTTAAGATACATTTTTGGGCCTTTCTTAATATAGGACAGCTGAAGACATGAAAGGGGGGAGAGAGAGAGGGGGAAATGACATGCAGCAAAGGGTCGCAGGGCAGAGTCGAACCTGCGGCCGTTGCGTCGAGGGGTAAACCTCTATATATGGGCGCCTGCTCTACCAGGTGAGCTACCCAGGCGCCCAAATTGGGGTTTGTTGTGAAGGAGGAGACGCCGAAGCATTACACTTTTTTCAACTCCTTCCTGATTGCACTGGAACATTAGTATGTGTACAGATACCTCCTCTGGTTCAACCGCGGTCAGCAGAAAAGTAGATGACAATTCTCTGCAGCGAAGAGTGTTTTTCTCCATCTCTGCTTCTAATGGAAAACCTTCAGAACACTGTTTTTATTAAGCATTAGGCATCCACTCCTGCTCAGTGGGAGATAAGGCTGGCAAGGCTCGGCTGAGAAATATTAGCTTTGATGAGCTGTTAACACATGGTAACACCCGCCAGTCTTTAAATCAAGCACCACAAAAGGGCAGAGCAGTCGAATTTAGCCAGTCGGCTATTTTATTGCGTGAGGGAAAATGCTAAATTATTAATCCTTTCAGCACAAAGCCTATCAAATATACATAGTTATTTACAAATGTGTGTGGACGACACGGCGACATGTATGAATAATACAGATGTGGGGAAGTGTCGCTGCTGCTGGAAGTTTCACAGAATGCATTTATCTGCGAGAAGGAGAGTTCAGGGGCAGCCCAAAAGTGGCTGGTCAGGGGAAAAGAAACTGGATTGTGCGCACCGATGCATCATTTTCACCTTGTGTCTCACTTGCTATCTTAAGTTTCTTCCTAACACAGAAAAAAAAAAAACAAGGTGATAATCAGGAAGCTATTACATAAAAACAAGAAAAAGCACCAAGTGCAAAGCGGATACATGGGCTATACATCATGATCAGACAGCTTGTTTTGCTCTTTTCCTCTGCAAGCTGATACTAGTTAGTTTTAAAAATCATGACACCCTGAACTAAACTGATAAGGATTACTTATCTCGGTTGTTGTTCAAGGGAAACAATGCAGCGGGACTCAGCCCTTGTTTGAGGATTTGAGAGCAGACACCATTGGGCCCCTCATCAGTGTCACTTAGAGTCGTATTCCAGACAATCTCATGTTGAATAAGAGTCACAGCGGGGACTTGCCGGTTTCACACTGAAATAAATACACACACCGCTGACACCGAGTGAGCCTTTCACACGCAATGGTGGTAGAAGCTGTATTTTCAAGCCTAATCTATTTTTAATCCTCCCTCCCAACAAAACCGCTTTAAGATTTGACACCCGCCTTCCACAGCTGTCCTTTCAATAAGGCTAATGTCAGTGGCATCAACAAATCCTCGCCATGCTGCTTCCCTCTGAAGTGGATGACAGCTTGAGTTTACTGGTGCACAGCACTTATTTTGTGACTTTTTGGGAGCAGAGTATTATTATTATTTTTTCTTTTTCTTTGGGGGGGTATGTTATCCAGAGATGAAAGATTCGCCAGAGCCGAGTGCATCTATTTAAAGAGGTAGGCTATATAGTATAATGTGCATCGCCATTTTTGACAGGGGCTACCGGCTGGAAAGATGAAGCTAATAAGAGACTCTACATCATGCTGGAAATTATAGATAATTAAAATCGAGCTTTGACAGGACTTTGGAAGGGAACATTTTCCAATATGTCACCCCGAAAAGAATTAGTGGGTTATTAGTGGCGCTGCTGGCATCTTAGAGAGCAGTAGGCCTGTAGCGTAAATTTACGTCGACGCTTCGCCACACACACCTATGACACACACGTGGGAGACCAAAACATTGCAGGATGGAGGACGAAACAGCAACCTCCTCACATAATTTCCCAACAAAGCCCTGCAAAAAGCCCCAATAAAAGAAAAAGTCCTAAAAAAACAGCTCGCCCTTAATCATCGAAGGTATGGGAATACTTAAAATATAGTCCCAAACGTAAAGGTGTCGTTATTTGCACTCTTTGCCAAATGGAGTTGGCATACCATACCACCACAACAGCAATGTGGGAGCATCTGAAACGGAGGCACCCCACTGTCACTCGTGAAGGAGACAATAACAACTGAGTACTAACGTTGGCTAAATTAATTTCATGTTTGTGTAGTGTGTTGTGTAGCCTGAGCTCTGCACACTTCGGTGGTGCTAGCTAACTATCTTAGCTCTCCATGCAGTTTGTTCGTACTAGGTTAGTAGCTAACGTTAACGTTAGCTAGCTACTGGCGCCTAGACAGCTGTGTTTAGAGTTGTCATCTAATGTTGGCTTGAATCATAGCTAGCTTATGGCTGCAGAACACAGCTATCTATAGTAACTAACGTTAGCTAACGTGAACGTTAGCTACTAACCTAGCACAAACAAACTGCACAGAGAGCTAAGATGCGTTGGTTAGCCTAGCACCACCAAAGGGCACAGCTGCATTAGCATGTAAACTTACAGAATAGCAGTTAAGAGAGTCAATTTGATTATGCATCAGGTTTTATGTTGTTATATTGTGTTAAACACTCTCAGGAATGTTTGTTTTTGCACTACAACTTGATTTTTTTGAACAAGAGAGTTATGTTGGTACTGTAAAAGAGTAAACAGGCTAGGCTTTCATTTTGTATAACAGTAAAATAATTATTTATTTTATGTAAAGCAGAAGATTTTTTTGCTGTGCAAAATTGTTTAATAAAGTATATGTTTTAGAATTTTTTGGTATTTGAGATACATTATGGTTTTTATTAATCGAGCAACAGAAAAATAATCGTTATATTAATCGTCCAATTAGTCGTTAGATTAGTCGACTAATCAATAAAATAATCGCCCGATTAATCGTTTAATAAATAATCGTTTACCCCCAGCTCTAGAGAGCAGATGAACTATTTTGGTGTAAAAGGCCTTATAATAATGCCTCACGCTGTGTTTAAACCATGTCTGGAGAATCTGCTTTTCAGCAAGATAAAAAGGTAAATGATTTACTTACTGAGTGATAATGTACAAGTCATCACTCTTAAATTATAGCTCCACATGATTCTAATTAGGTCTCACGTAATACTCCCCAAGCCTGCACCATACAGTACTGTATATGAGATGAAGTCAATGTGGTCTTCATCTCCCCGAGTCTTAGGCTATAAAAGCTCCCTCAAAGGCCCCTTACCGCTTTGCAGCAGACTCCTGGTCCATTAATCTTGTGCTGTTCCTCCCCTTCATTCTTGATGTTAACTATCCATGAGGCTCTAATCACTTTCCTCATCTCTTTTACCACATTATCCCCTTGAGGAGCAGTTATTTACATAATCAGATATCATTCCAGCTGTCATTTATCCTTTTGAAGATTAGACATATTGGTTTTTTTTTTAGTCTGGTGCAGTTTGATACCATCTTTACTTAAGAAAGTTGTGGACCTATAACCACCGACACAAATTATTAAATATACACCACCGTCCAAGACGATTTACCTTTTGTGAAAAAAAACACATTGAAAAGTTTAGTTAATGAGCAGTAAAATGCACCTTCTCTCAATTCAATTCACTCAGGGTGTTTTACTGCCACAGACTTACAGTACTTGGTCTGGTATGACCCAGGGCGATTTAAGCCCTTTTTTTAAACTTGATCCTGGCACCCCTAAAAAATAAGTTTAAAAAAAGAAGATTGTGTTTGACAAGTTCCTGCAAGATCAGTTTTTGAGCCAGAGTACAGATTCTGGTATCACCTGAAGTAGTGAAGACGTGGTCGTAACATGCCTTCTAAGTCGGCAAAGCTGTTTATTGCATGATTATTTTCAAACGGGTCCATTATACTCTTGCATCAAGATATCTGACTTAGCTGTAGCCTAGGCAAGTTCGGTTCAGAGTTCTGCATGAAGTGAAAATAATGATTGAAATAGTGAAAATATGTTAATAATAGTGAAAATATGTTAATATTATTATCACCTTATAGAAATCGGAGGTGACTAAATATTGATCCTAAGAGCCCAATTTATTCAATATTTGCATGGTCTCGCTTTGACCCTCGCTTTGGAGCCACAGTGAAAAATAGCCTCAGGAAGGAACTTGTTTTAGTGGACGTTCAAAAATTGTTTTTTTTGTGTTCAGGTCTCTGTTTTAGCTACAGAATGAGACCTCTCACTGCTGTAACATCTTTGTTGGCAGTCACACATGCGCAGTAGCTAGGTAAGATCACATCATCTAGCTAGCTGTTTGTTTCTACAACTTCAGTAGTACAAGGCAGGATTAGCCGGGAGACTTCTTCTAAACGAGGGCACACTTCCAACTTTGTGTGGAATACCTGCAGAATAGGGAGATTATGGTGAACTAGTGTGTGTTGTAGCAGTGTTTTGCCATTCAGAACGAGCTAGCATTCTACAGTTAGCCACCTCATTTCGGCTAGTGACGTAAAAAGCCCTGCCGATTTTGAACAGCTCACCCAGAGACTGAAGACAGGACACATTCAGAAACCTGTATTTTTTTTTCACAAGTTTGTATGCGTGTGGAAGCACCACAGACACAAAATAACACCCCAAATCCCAGAAAAAGTGATTTTTTTTAATATGGGCACTTTCATTTCATCCCAATTTGGGTTCACATTCCTGCTGGAACATGTCCAGTTGTGTATTTTTTGGTTTAGAAGGCGTTATTGGTATTTTTTCACTGGTCTTTTTCGGGAGGGGGGGCATAAAGAGACACACGCTCCAACAGAGCATCTCAGACAGACAGACAGACAGACAGACAGAGGGTGAATACAGGTGGTACATCCATGTGCAGTACATTAATGCATGCAAACATGTTCTAGCAGAAACACAAAATATGAGTATAGTAGGTCCGGAATATAAAGGAATATAATACGTCAGTGGCATTGTAAAGTCGCAGTTTGACATCTGGCGGCACAAAACTTATATCTGTATACAGACGTCGTTGGTCATTTAGCAGAAGTTACTTTGTCTCACTTTAAAAGTCAGTTTATGGTAATTTTTTACCAAACTTTGACGAACTGGAATGTTAAAATACAGCAAATAGAAAAAAGGGAACCTTTATAAGATTTGTCGAGAGAGAAAAAAACAACTCTCTCGGGCAACATGTTTTGATTGTGGCCCAGGCACTATTAAAGACCATCACCTAAGCTGTGGCAGCTCTGTCACCCCTGTTGAGATGCAAGCGCCTGTGCTTATTGCCAGACTGCTTTTGAATTATTTACCGCACATGCCACTGGTTATGGCTGGATTTTTACAACACCACAGAGCAGAGTGCTACAGCTTGCTCAGGCACAAAGCGTCGCGCATAAAAAAAGAGCAGCACAGAAAGGTGGGGACGGAGAGAGGCGCCGGCTGTGAGCAAATGGTTGCACTCAGTAGGTGACTGTACTGTAAGAGCACTCACCATGCACTCTGAGATTGACAATGTAATGCATTTCAATATCTTAATGCAAATGCAACGCTACGTTGGGAATGACCTGTGACACGGTGCAATGTCTGTTTTTTATGACCCAGTATAAAGAGACGGTTGAGTGTGTGCATCAACACATTTGATCTACTAATTCATATCAACTGTAGGATGCATTCAAGCACCAGCAGCACCGATGCTTCAACCACACACAATCTGCGACTGTGTGACAATAGTTAATTATTAAGATGATAGTCTCGCATTGCCGGACCTTCCTCCACAGCGCTGCGGGGGAGGGTCTGGCTAGTACACACATCATTCCAGGATGGGAGAAAAACGTGCTCCGTTTTTTTTTTTTTTTTTTTTTTTGCCACATTGGCAAACTAATCACAATCGTCTCGGGTGCCGGGCACAATGATTTTGTCTCTGCAAAATAGCCTCGGGAAGGAACTTGTTTCAGGGAACTTGTGTACGCAAGGGCGTAACTTTGGGTTCAACATTGGAGGGGAGTTGAGTTCTCCACTTTTGAGCAAAATTGAAATTTCTGCAACAATTTGTGTCTTTTCTGGATCAAATGAATTTCTGGATTTATGTAAAGGAAATTATAATAAGTTTTTGGGGTGGGTTGCATTGGTCAGTTTTGATTATTGGGGTTTTAACCCCTGTAAATTACGCCTATGTGTGTACATTCAAAAGTTGTTTTAGTTGTGCAACAGAAAACTCAGATTGGACAGATAGTCTAGCTAGCATTCTGGATTTACCCTGCAGAGATCTGAGGAGCAGTTAACCATAGTCCTCACAAATCCACCAGAGTTTAGAATGCCAACACAACGAAAGAGGAAGGTGTGGGGAAATCAGACGGAATTTCCAGCGGCACCTGAACAATCCCGGGAAGTGGAACGGCGTCGATATGGACTAAAAAGATGAGGATTCTAATATATTTGCATTCCCCTTTGCATAACCATAAGTGCTGTTCTATTTCAACTACCGTATCGACACTGAGGGCCAGATGTACTACAGCTTCTGCGGCCACTTCAGGTGTATTTGTTTCGCAACGTGCTCGTAAAAGCATGGCGAGGTATGTACAATCAGGCCGCACTGAGGTAAAAGTCACGGGAACTGAAAATGGCAAATTGTGCATGCATATGCATTCACGGGAGGGTCAAGGGGAAAGTGGGAGTTTCCCATAAAGAGATGGGCAGGGAAGCGTAAAGTGCACCTAATTGTGTATTCCGTGGAATGTACAAAAACCACCCGTGAAAGCGCGCCTCTTAAAAGCAGGTGTAAACCAGCCGCAAGGTTTCCTCGCATCTGCCTCCTGGTGAAATGGCAGCAGTAATCCGAGCAAGACGGAGACATAGGCCAACGAGACGAGCTGAAAAGATTTTTGCCACGACGATCACACTTTTTCAGTTGAGTGAACACGAAATCATTAAGCGTTACAGATTAAGCAGCCATGCAATATTACAGTTACTGGAAGAAATCAAAGATGACATTGAATCTCCGACTCGGCGTACACATTCCATTCCAGCAGTTGTTAAACTCCTCGCTACATTACAAATATTTGCATCAGGATCATTTAAAACCGTCATAGCATCAGCAGTGGGAATATCGCAGTCTGCACTCAGCCGTATCATAGCACCAGTACTTAACACTTTGCTACAGCGCCATTTACGGTATAGTGGGCGGAGAAAGACCCGATGAACTGCAGTTTTGGTAAATACGACTTAAGCTGAAGTATCACAGCGTGCGCTTTCTGCGGGTTGGCCATGGCACTGATAACGCTACATTCGCAAATGTAAGTACATCTGGCCCTCGGAGGCAGGGACATGACATGTACCTGCGGAAGCCACCTGTCAGTGCTAGTATGGCGGATGGTGTGATCGCACGGAGAGCTTCGTCAATAATGTTCCTCAGGGATCGGGCCTCTGCTTTACTGACAGCCCTGGTGATGTCTCCATAATGCAGAAAACCTGGAGGGAAAAAGAACACGTGGTTATTAGTCTGGGAGCCAGCCATCAATCATAGCTATTTGCTCTGGAGAAGTGGAGTCAGGGTGAATTAAAAGTAAGGTTAAAATGTGATATGTGCTGTTCTCTGATAGAAGGTGACTAGCGGTGCACGCCTGCCAGGGGGGGAGCGAGGTGGGGCTTCTGAGGCTCCAAGGGGGGGCTTAGATTAAATTTTGAGCCCCCCTAAAATGGGTCTAAAATCGCCAACGGATCAAAAGTTCTGTTACTGGGGAAATATCGGCACTCATTCTGTGAACTGAAAATAGATTTCAGGATTAGTAATTCTGTATACACCAAATCCCTAATCTATCTATGTCATGTGACTTAAAAACCGCTGCCATAAATGTGAGCAACCCCCCCCCCTCCCCAGCTGAGCTCCGAAGGTGTACGACGTCTGGTTCCGCCCCTGACGCCAGCTGCAGACACAAGGATTACAGTCAGTGTAGGTTCTGAGCTACATTACAGTACGATTGGTGGATTGATGGGTATCTTGTTGATATCATGCATCTCACTTTGTATTTTCTCTTTACTGTTGTGCTACATAAAAAACTATTTTCTTTCCTTAGAACAGATGGCGCTAGACCGCAAATTCATTACAATATCTTTAAGGACATTTCTGTCTGTACTGCCATTAAATAAATGGAATAGTTCATGTATCTGCTCTTTTAAGATATGCAGAATACAGTGGAGAGATCAGGGTTCAAACACATTTTCCATGTCAAAAACTGCCATTAGTTCTCTGCACGGAGCGGAGCCTGCAGTGTTCCGAATGATGGATTATGACCAGTTTGATGAAGATGTCTGTCAGCATAATACATCATCAGATGGAGTTTCGAACTGAATGGGAACCTGCGAGCGGTGTAATATAATGTTTTGAATTACCATCATGCGGTGCTACAGTGTATGCATCCAGCACCATCCTGAGCAGCAGCAGAAGCAGACAAATGAAAAGCTGCACATCGCTACTTCTCTTTGAGACATTTAACCACAAACATGAAATGCTCCGTGGGATTTCTATCACTGGCAAAAATGTAGGCGGGTGTTATCTACATGTCTGGCTGCTGTTATATTGCTTATATTCCTGTTCACTCAGCCATTTATTTATTTTTTGTAGATTTGAGCACCGCATCACCTCAGAGAATAACGACCGCAGCTACGACTGCACTTCAATTCATTACCATTCTGTGTTTTTTTTTTTCAACCAATCAGTATTTGTTTGTTTTTAGTTGCATAGCTCAAAGGATGGCAATGTCAGATGGTCAGTCCACCGCTTTGGTCCAGACTGAAATATCTGAAACAGCCATTTGATGGATTGCCATAAAAGTTTGTACAGACATTCATGGTTTCCAGAGAATTAAGCCTACTGACCCGCGACGTTTTCTCTAGCACCACCATGAGGTTGACATTTGGGGTTCAGAGTGAAATGGCTTTTGGATGGATGCAGTTCGGTGCAGACAGTCTTTGTAAACATGGGAACTATCAATCAATCAGACTTTACATAAAAGCAAATGTAGCAAAGTGCTTCATACAATTCCCCCCCCCCCCAACCTTATTCATAATGTGGAATTATTAATTATATAGTATTTATGTATTGCATTGATAATATGGAAGTATTAATGTAACGTTGATTGTTATGCTTTATCTTTTGTGTGGACCCCAGGAAGAATAGTTGTTACTACGGTAACAACTAATGGGGATCCTAAATTTAAAAAAAATTTAAAAAAAAGATCAAATATCAACTGTGTGCTAATTAGCCAATGTTAGCATGCAAACCTGCTAAACTAAGATGGTAACAGTGATAAGCATTGATGAAAACACTGATGATGATGATGATGATGATGATGATGATGATGATGATGATGATGATGATGAACTGCAACACATTCTCACTCCCAACTCATCAATTACTGTCGTCACTTTGTAAAGATCTGAGTCCACTGGCTTCATTTTTCAATGTGTAAAACTACACTACATCGTGGCCGGATTAGCTCAGTTGGTAGAGCACATATATAGAGGTGTATGCCTCGACGCAGAAGGTCCAGGGTTCGAGTCCAACCTGTGACAATTTCCTGCGTGTCTTTCATGTCTAGCTTTCCTATCCATTAAAGGTGTGAATGCCCAAAAAAAATCTTGCCCCCACTGTGGTCTCAATGTTGAAATACGTATATGATATATCATTATCGTGTATTATTTTACACCATATTAAAAATCTTTTTTTTGTTTACTGAAGATGTACATTTAACTGACACCCTGGTCTCCTGGGTGAAAGTCCTGTCTTGTTTGACCCATCCACCACCCCAAACAACCTCCTTACGCAGAGTTTCAGTCTTTCATCCTACTCGCAACCAACTTCTTACTTCATTGTCTTACAGCGCTGGGGTCAAAGGGCTGCTACGCCCGGTTCGTCCCATACAGAGGTGACTTGTGATGTGGTATCTGACGCTGAGAGCCACTGACCAAGCGTTAGTATGTTGGCAAGTTAGGAGTGAGAACGGCTTGATAGGTGAGGCCAGTGGATCATCACAGTTAGTGGGCTTCATCCTCTGGGGACCATGAATGTCTGTACAAAATTAAACGGAAAACCATCCAATAGTTGTTGAGATATTTCAGTCTGGACCAAAGCGTTGGACAGAAAGAGAGACAGACTAACGAAGCCATCCACAGAGCAATGCCACTAGCGTGGCTAAAAATATATTTCTTACATCCCTATAGCTGTTTTCCCACATCTTTGCTCTTCCAACTCTAGAAATTATATCAATAAATCTCACAAGTGACTCCACATGATGACCTTTCTGCTTACCACCCACATCTCTTAACTCTTCATTTTGACACCAAAGACCACAAACTGCAAAAGATTTTAAGCAAATATTTAAGCAACTTTCCTCAACCACATTCATTTACTACTGCTGTGGAAACCGTCCAAACACCTATATCCCAAATCACTGACTGTGAATAAACTGAAAAACAAGATCACAAAAGCAATATATGATGATTCCCCACAGAAATAGGAACCAACATCTTCCTTTACAAATACCTCTAACGTCAGAAACAAATCCTAACTCCCCAACTGTCTTTGCTTAGATGGCCCCCTCTGCCCAGCTGATTGATGAGAGCTCATGGGAATTCCACAGCAAGCGTTCCACTTCACAGTCACTGTTCATTGATTTTTTTTTTAAAAACACCCCTGCTGCCTTTTCCATTGTGTTGTCACCGTAAACTCCCTGCTGGTCACATCTCATCTCACTTTAGAGAAAACACATTACAGCTAGCGGCTCACATCAGGAGCCTCCTCTGGGACCTAAAAAAAGGACAAAAAAAGTCCAAATGATATGCAGCGCCCCCCCCCCCTCGGAGATATTTGACGATTAGGTTCTTTGAGTCTTTCTTGGAAGCAAACTCGAGTTGTAATTTTCAGTCTATAATTTGTGGAGTGGCAGAGTGAAAAAATGCTGAGATGTTGATGTACCAGTTTGTTGCATCCGGTTTAGATGAATGCTGCGGTCTGCCAGAATGTCATTGAATGAGCGCAGCCCTCTGCGGTACCACTTCTCAGCCGTCTTCGGTCCAACCCCAAACACACTCGTGAACAGCTGGCAGGAAACGAGGTAAGGACGTAATCAAGAAGACATGCTCTGAAATGACAGGCTCATCTCAGGGGAGGGTTAGCATTCAAAGTTTTCAAGAGCCCTACGTCCTCAAGAGATGTGAGCAAATGCAAATCATTTTCACGGGGAGAAAGCAACCGAACGTTGGAGGTTTTTTTTTTTCGTCTACTGACCTTAAGTGTTTGATACCTTTCATCAGAGAGTATTTTCTCGACTTCAAACGAACGGCCACATTGAAGGACCTCCTGCAAAATATGAAAGTAGATGATATCATTAGGAAAAACTTGGGTGTCAGCATCTGCTGGTAACTGGTTTCTGTTCCATCAGCAATTAACAAATGGCCTCAAATTGCTGCTCATTTAAAAACAGCTTCCACTCAAATCAGGTGCTCCTCGTGTCCTCATATCCATTTCCTTTTCAAGAAATAATGACTTTGTTGTTGTGAAACCTGAGATTAATGCCAGTTTTATGGCGTTCATAAAAAAAATAAAAATAAAAAAATAAAAAGCCCAGAGTAATGTTTTCCCCAGCTTCTATTGTTTGCTTCGGAAAAACTTTGTTGCGCATTTAATTGTCTGCCGCTTTCAGCAGAGCACGGCTAATTTGCTGGTCGCATTTGAACTGTCTTCATTATGTGCAGGCATAAAATGAGGCAGCAGCAGTTAACTTCCAATGGGGAGGTGTGGGGGTAGGGGGGGGGGGGGGGGTTATTGTAAAAGTTGTTGGCGTTGAAAGGGAGCCTATATATTTGTGCTTTACAAGAATGAATGATGAATATTTTTATTTCAGTGTCATGCCAATAAGGAATTACATGACACCAATACAAAAACACAATACAAAAAATAAAGAAAACATATTACAGCAGACACAACACATTAGTGTAACCCATAAATTGTCCAAGAACTAAACATTCCACACATAAAATAAAAATACAGCCCACAACAAAATGAAATGAATAAACAGGGAATGTCACTTCCAGACAGAATCATCGACGCAAAGCCGTCTTTCTTTTAGCCCGTGCTTGTTCTAGAAAGGTCTGCAAATAAAAATTAAAATTATGTTAAAACTAGCAGACCTTTACATTGGTAAAGGTACTAATACCACACTGTAAAAAAGTCCTGCATCGAAAATGTTACCTTAGTGAAAGTATGTAAGTATCGTCAGGAAAATGAAGTAAAAGTACTCAATGCAGATAAATCCTCACATTTTAGAAACGATCCAAACAGTCAACTTTAATGGTCTCATCATTTCAGCTGGACTTGTAAGCCTGTATATTGTTGGGTAGTTTTCATTTATAATAAAATATATTTTATAAACTACATGTGTGTTGTGTGAAAAAACCTTAATTTGTAAAGTAACTAAAGCTGTCACATGAATGTAGTGGAGTAAAAAGTACAATATTTCTCTCTGAAATGTAACGGAGTAGAAGTAGAAAGTGCCATGAAAAGAAAAGTAAAGTACAAGTACCTCAAAATTGTACTTAAGTACAGTACTTTAGTAAATGTACTTGTTACATTCCACCACACTACAAATCATTTTTAATTTTAATATTTTTCAACACAAATGAGAATAATGGCACCAAAGTGATCATTCCCTCCAATATCGTGAAACATATCGCAATCGCAATGTCAGTCAAAAATAATCGCAATCAGATGTTTTCCTCATACCGTGCAGCCCTAATTTTAAGCCTGTGAAGGGATGACATCTAGTATCAATGAACCAGTGGACCTGAGATCCACACAGTGAGTACGGTGCAGTTTGAAGCAGCCCTCACTGCTCAATGATGCATCCACCCGTCCACCTCTGCTTTTCAACCCTCGAGCTAGGGCCAACCTCAAACGCAAGGATAATACTTTAACACACTCGCTGCTCCGGGGAGGACACACTACTTTGAACGCACACTGAAAAACACATACTGACTATTCATCCCTGACTGTGCCTCAGTGCTCCCAGACTTTCATGTCAGTAGGTTTTTATATATTTTCCCCTCGCTCTGGATGTTCAGTCAGCAGCGGGCGGTTCAGTCGCTGCTGACAGTGTCACTCCGATGTTCACAGGCACATCAAGCGTTTTGTTTTTACTCTGTTTGGTTTCACTTTGTTTTTCGTGTCATGTCTTTTTTTTTTTTTTTCTTCAGTTTTGAGCCACGATCTGTTCAAAGAGACAACCTAGCGGGGAGAAAATAAAACTCAAAACCTCTCACCGCTGGGTGTGCGTCTGAATCATAAGAACAACAACAGGGAGAGGTCATTCACAGCCAGCCTAATTCAGTCTCCTGGGACGTTTGTGTTACTTTGTTTAATGAATCTGCCTCAGCGCTGACAGATTTGACATATTTTGAAACTTGCTCTGAAACCCGCCGTGTGTCTGTTAGGTTTAATGTGTCAGAAAGTTGGACTGCAGCGCTCACCTTGTTCTCCGACAGGGACTCTGCGTTCTCTCCGAGCAAACATTTCTCGGCACTTCCCCTGACAACTTGCTATGATTTCTGCCCCGAGCACGACTCTAGGTGAGGGGATGATTGCCAAGTGACCCAATAAGACTTCTCCCCCCCCCCTCCCGCCTCCTCCCAAAGTCGAGATAAACCGGTGTGATGGCTGTCAGTGTGTTTGCTCATGCGTGTGGCAAGTTGTGTTAGCTGTCTAGGACTTCAAATTTCAGAAACTATTTTTGATATCTTTTTGAATGATTGGATTTTTTCTTTTTTTTTTTTTCTTTTTTTTTAGCCTTCAACAACTCACAGCAAAATGTGTTCTGCAAGATGAAACACCATTTTGGTTTCCGCTGAAAGCATATTTGTACAGATTGGTATTCATTTTGGAAGAAGAAAGATTCAGCTACATTCTTCTTGACAGAGCACTAAAACGGCAAAACGTTTGAAGGAATATTCCAAAAAAAAGTATGAAATATTCACTCTATCAAATGAGGAAACGTTTGAAACTTGCCGCCCTCACAGAGGACAGCAGCTCCATTTTTTTCACACGATGAGTCGGCTGATGGTTGAATGATAATGGCTGTATGATTTTATGCAATGCCGCTTGATGTACAGTGCATTGTTCTATGTGAGCCTGCATGGTGGATTTCAGCATTTCTTTTACATATTTATATTATGTCTGTTTTATGCATTTTGTGTCTGGTGTAAATTCTATAGTTCACCCAGCTCTAAATGTTCTCCTGGGGACGAGAATGTTAAATTCTAAAGTTGTAGTCAGTTTGGATTCACAACAGTTACATTGTGTAACAACAGTTACACGGCAGGGCCGTTTCTAGCTTTCTAGCGGACCCCATGCAAGATGCTGTTTGGGGGCCCCTATTTTGTCAAATTAAACATCTCAAGTTGACCTAAGCAATTTAAGCCTACAGAAAATGATAGTAAAAAAGTTAACAATGAGGCTCCTCTATACATCAATAAATGCAACAGATGCAGGATTTTCCTCAAACATGTATTTTTGTATTTTTTAGAGCAAAGAAGGCTACTTGCTAGTGGCTACAAAAGGTCATTTTATTTCTGAGGCTGAACGGGCTGATCTTGCAGCTTGGGGGCCCCCTAAGTGGCTGCGGGGGGCCCTATGCATCCGCATAGTCCGCCTATAGGAAGAAACGGCTCTGTCTAACGGCTACACGGAGTCACAACATAAAAACGGCAAAATAAATAAATAATTCAAACTTGTTCCATTCTAACCGAACCCTGGAGCGTTTGGTTAGATAGTCCGGTTCGTTTGGAGTGGTGCGAAAGCTCATTCCAACAAACTCTGGTCTGCTTGAAAACTGCAGTGGAGGAAGAAGTATTCAGATCCTTTACTTCAGTAAAAGTACTAATACCACACTGTAAAAATACTCTCTTACAAGTAAAAGTCCTGCATTGAACATGTTACTTAAGTGAAAGTATGTAAGTATCATGAGGAAAATGTACTTAAAGTATTACAAGTAAAAGTACTCAATGCAGAAAAATCCTCACATTTTAGAAACTGGAAACGATCCAAACAGTCCTGTCAATCAGCTAAGAGTTTAACCAATCGGCTAATCATTTCAGCTGGACTTGTAGGCCGACATATTGTTGGGTAGTTTATCTAGTATCTGAAATTTGTACTTAAGTAAGTAAGGTACTTGGTTACATTCCACCACTGGAAAACAGGGGTCTTGGTTTACTTCCAAGCGCACTAGAGTTCAGTTTGCTAAGAACGCGAGCCGACCCAAATATAGGAAGTAAAAGAAAAACCACTGCTTTACTAGCCTGCAATTTAAATGTATTGTGTATATATACGGAATATATGGACTTATATGTGATTTAACGGCTGCTAACTTTCAAATCCATGAAGGTGTCATCCCTCTCTCTCTCTCTTATCAAGGCCTCGCTGTATGTCAGCTGCTCATATTGTTTGCCTTCTCTTAAAATGTGAGAAACCAGGAAAACCCATAAATCTGGTGTTGCTCCATTATTTCTGAGACCCGGAAGTGTCGGTGTGTTTCACTCGACTGGTTTCCACTGCGTGATATTTATTTATTTGTGAATCCAAGCTGACTATGGCTGCCATCCTTTGGGAAGGAGCAAAAAGTTGAAAACACCCAAGTGAGGGGGACATAAACCAATTTGAGACACCCACCAACAGGAAAATTTGCTACGAAGATGTATGGCTTTCATTATCAAAGTGGACTGTGTTACCATCATAGTCACTTTTCTCTGTTACACAGTCTATAGTTCACTGCTACATTAAACAACCGTCCTGTTTTGGGTGTTGTAGCTCATTAATCACATCACATATACTTAGCGTTACTGCTACCATTTTCCAATGCATTTGCCAAAGTGTCTAGATTGACTTTCCCCCTTCAAGGCAGCCACAGATCATTTCACAACGGTACGAAAAAAGTCAGAGAGACCTGGAAGTTGTGAGGTGAGAGAGGTAATCCATCATTGTAAGCGTCGCATTCATTTATTGCGTGCACACGCAGACGGATTTGAAAACTCTCCTCGTAAGGAAATTTGAGAGTCTGCTTCTGAAAACTTTGCATTCACAGGGTATGGTTTCAGAAAATCAAACTAGCATGGTTGCCCAAATTAAACACTGATGTTTCATTCCAAACATAATACAGATGGACTGGCTGTCAGCATGCAGGCTCTGGGCTTTACTTTACCTCCATGACTGCCTTGGTGTGTTCCCCCAGGCAGGGCAGGTCCAGAGTGGCCCCCAGGCTCCGCACCACCCAGGGCAGACTCTTCAGGACAGACGCCGCTCTCCTGAACGCCAGGCATTGACCCTCCATCTCGTTGAATTCATAGCTCTCCGCCAGCACTTCAAAAGCATCCTCCAGGGAGAAGAAGGCAAGGACAGGTGAGGGGAGAAAGAGGAATAATATAGAAGATTCAGTTCAGTTCAAACAACTTTATTTATCCCAAAGGTCAATTCGGTTTGAACAGTCTACAGATCAAAAACGTTTGCAGACAAACAGCAGACAGAATGTCAGACGTAACACACGAGGGCCGGGCAATGACTATACACAGTTCAATTCAAGTTAAGAACAATGATAGATGTCAGAAATAAATAAAAAGGCTCCCAGACAAATGGAACACAAATAGTACATACCTCAAGAGAGTAAAGTAAGATTAATAATACTATTGTCAAGATTCGAAGAGACGATAAGATTAGAAAGAAATAAAAATGTCCAAGACATTGTATAAAGAACTTCATAACGCAGACTTATGCATGAATTACCAATTCTTCGACGTATAGGTAAGACAGGGAAAACCCACGAAAGAAAGCAAGACCAAGCAAAAATGTTGTCAGGTGTGCATTCACGTGTGGATGGACTGACCCGTACAGGAAACCAGGCAGGGAACGGAACTCCCTCCAGTCCTTCCTTCCCCCCCCCTCCTTTATCCCTGTCCCTGTCCCTGTCACCGTCACTTTAAAGTGGGATGTGCTGCATGTTGGTTTTTCTTCTGGATGACCAGACAGAGACGATAGAGGCTGGCAAACACCAGACAGGAACCTGTCATTTTCCACTTGTTCACAACAGGCTCCCCCAGAGGAGCAGCCACGGGCTCCCCCTTTACAAAGGACATGTTGGAACACTCAAATAGGCTGCAGTCAGGATCAAGGAACGAATGGATGAATCTATGAGAGAGGACACAACGCTGCCAACAATCCTATTTTTTTTCTTTCATGCTAAAGTTGTTTGTTTAAGCTGCTACAATCAATATTTCAATCAGGAGAGACTTCGTTGCAGATATGCAAAGATTTATTGTACATATGCATGATTTGAAATGTACAGTCTTTGGAGATTAGACTTAAATCGTTATTTAAAAAATATAAATTTTTTAAAGGGGTAGAAAGCCGAAAGATAATCCCCTGAAGGAGTCTAGACACTGATGGTGGCGCGAGGAGCCTGGAAACAAAAACCGAAGAGCAGTCGGTAGTGGTCTGCCGGATGAGGACCCAGGAGCCGTGTGTGATGAAGACCAGAGGAGCAAGGGGAGGAGGAGGGTTGTGCTCTTATCCTGAAATGACAACTGAGCAGCAGAGAGAGACAGGTTTAAAACGGGGATGTCATGCAGTGATTGGCTCGTGATTTTCATGGCCGCTACAGCTGATCCGTTTAGAGGAGAGAGAAAGTGATTATGTTTTAGAAGTCTTCCTTAAAGAACTTGAGCTGAGCTCCATTTGTATGAATACTGGATCAAATCACTGATTAACTGTATCACATACCAACAGAGGACCCTACAGTCCTGGCTTTAAGGTTCGCAGCCAGCACCAAACGACACACAGACAGACAAAGTCAGCAACTAGCTAGCAAACCAACCAACCAACGCACTATTTATTAACACACACTTTAAAATTCAGTGTTCTAGTTGATCTTAAAACTGCACAAATAATGTACACAGCACACAATAATTTGCTCCCTAACAGTACTACCCTACAAAGGCAAAAGACCTTAACTCACTGGAGTGTGGAACTGAGAAAATGAATGAATAAATGAACAACACACAGCACAGTAACACAATCCCTTTTTTTCCTTTTGAGTCTGACCTTCTCAGCACCACCTTTCCCTTTTCTTTTTTGGGCTTCCCATCATAAAGTTGATTTACGCTTCTGCGTCGAATCGATGGTGTACCACCGCGGAACCCTCTGCGTCGCCGCGAACCCCTCTCCGAGCCCTCCGCTGTAACTCAACGTGCACCTCCAAAAATTTTGAACTTTGCGTCCAGGCGACACAGACCGCAAGGACTGCGATTGGTCAACTCGTCCTGTGTGTTGATAGTCGGTGTTTCAAGCAGCCTACTGTGGGGAGTAGCAACATGCTAGTTCACTGACATAAGCTTTGCAAATAAACTCAGACATATTTTGGTTACAATGACGGGGTTATCCGTTTGTAAAGTGTCTATATGTCAGTAACGTTTTGAAATTAGCACTTCGCCAGCAAGCAGTACTTTGTGGGCAGTTGAGCTAAAGTTTGCTTGCTAACATAAACTGGCTGGCAGACACCTCGCAAATAACCTCAGACTTATTTTCTGGTTACAGTAACTAGGTCAATGGATTTTACTGTGTCTATTTTTCGATATTTTTACAAAATCTAAGCAAGAAAAGGCTAAACAAATAAGATATTTTATATATTTTAGCACGACAGTCTATGGGGTTTGCCGTTCTGAGTACCATTTTGTTGGAAAGCAACCCCGACGCAGAACTCTGAAAGGGTCACGACGCCGTAGCTACGGCGTGGAGTTGACGCAGAAGCATAAAACAGCCTTTAGAGTCACACACTGTCTGTTAACGTTACCGATAGACTTCCAAATGTGATGAGGAAAAAAAGAGGTGTTCGATGGCTTTACGTGCTTTCTGATTAGCCTGTGTTTGTATTGAAATAAGAGGCTGCTGCGGCCCGCCGTACGGGTTGAGCAGAGGCTGCACAGTTTGACCAGTTGGCAGCGGACCAGTGTTGCTAAGAACTTGCAATACTAATGTAATATATATATATATATACTAATATAAAAAACAAGGGTAAGGACAAATGGCCACAGCACTATGGAGATAGGTCTGGCTACACCACAGATACATTCTAGTATAGGAGAAAACAAACACTCTGCCTTCTGCGGAGATGAGACGGCAGAACGGGACTGGATGGCTAGCAGAAACAAAGCTCCTTTTCGCAGAAATTGATAAAGAAAAGTGTCTTCTGAATGGCAAGTTGAGTATCAAGGCCCTTCCAGATGGTTCTCTCCACAAGACTTAAGTTATCTGCATGTATTGTTACTAGTGCTGTCAGTTAAACGCGTTATTAACAGCGTTAACACAAACCCATTTTAACGCCGTCAATTTCTTTTTTTTGGCCTAAACAACAAAGGCCTAGCAAACTTTGTTGTTTTTTTCCACATGCTGTTGCAACAACTAGTAACATTAGAAAAACAACACCACACCGGATCTAGCTAGACCGGAAATGAAACAACAGACACACTTGTTTGGGCTTGCGAGCCGGCTAAAGAGTAGTACATACCTGCAAACTAGTCGTTTTTCGGCAAAAATCGCCGTTTTGAATGGGAAAATGTCATCCATCTGAGACTCAGTGCTAATACTGCCTTAACGACCGTTATCTACCGGACCGAATAGCAATGCGGATTTCGGTGCCTTATTTAGGTGCCACTTCAATGCCTGCGCTTCTCTCTGATGCTCCCGAAAACGGACGTTAGAGGGAACTGAAACATCGCCGCACAGGACGCTAGTCAACACTAAACTTAGCAGCATCTAACGTTAACCTACTGTTAGCTAGCAGCTGGAGTAAACACGGTTAAAATGCTGACAGCTAAACGCCCGACACAACACCAGACTGTAGCTGCCGTTGTCTGAAAAACACAGACTCAGCCTCGCCAGCCTTGTGGTGCATTCCAAGTTATTGTAAAATACCCTTTTCCCATCCAGTGGTTGTTTTCGCTGTGTGCGATTAATTGCGATTAATTGCGAATTAACTATGACATTAATGCGATTAATCGCGATTAAATATTTTAATCGTTTGACAGCACTAATTGTTACTGTTGATGTGAACTGAGTTACCACCCGAGTACGTTGAGTCTTAAAGGTGCTCGAAGCGATATCACGCGTGTTTTAGGCTACAACATTTTTTGTCACATACAGCAAACATCTCCTCACTATCCGCTAGCTGCCTGTCCCCTGAACACACTGTAAAAAAAATGCGGTCTTTGTAGACAGCCCAGGCTCCACAAATGGAAACAGAAGCAAACTGCGCCAACCTGCACCACGAAACATAACAGTGTTTTGATTTGGGGGTGGAGGTTGGGGGGGTTAGTGTGCAGAAGGGAGGGGGAGGGGACGGGATGAGGAGGAGGGAGAGGCAAGCTAGCCTCCGTTTTGTTTGACAATACTTTGAACGTCAACAAGAAGTGACGTCACCCAACATCGCTTAGAGCACCTTTAATTACCACTTGAGCATTAAAAGCTTTTAAAGTACATTTAAAACAGATTAAAAAAATGTGCTATTAACTTGCGATTAATCGCGAGTGAACTAGGACACTCTTGCGATTAATTACGATTAAAAAATTGTAATAGATTGACAACCATACTAAAAATGTTTTGCAACAAATGCAATATAATATTTGTTGGACCAAATAGTCCAGGGAAAACAAACTATTTAGCTTCGTAAATGGTCAGAGGGTGGCTCTATCTTCCCCAAACCCTGATCAGTTATTGCACTTCACTGCAAGTGAGGAGAAAACACTTCACCATCACACTTTGTGATATTGACGACATGCAGCTGAACATTTTGTGCTGCTGAAGTGATGAGCTGCTGTTGTGGAACCAAGTGGAGAAAAACATGTCACCACATAGGAGCTGGATCATCAGCAGAGCCATTCATTAGCTAAACAGGTAATGTTCCTATGAAGGCTATGACAAGCCATTTCAAATGAGACTGCTGTCTGAATGTCTTTGAGATGGAGCAGGCTGCTGCAGTCAGGAATAAGGGCTTTGTCCCTGTAATCATTTGAGAACTGGCATTATTTTTGAATAGGCAGCACTTTTGCAGAAAAATGGAGCTGGTTTTTATTGAAGCAAGAAGGGTGGAATTCTCTGAAATGAAGTGCTAGGTATAATAGTTCTTCCAACTCAGCCACCAGCTTAAAAACAATTAGGAAAACACTTCATGGTTAGAAAAACTACAGTACAGTATGTGATCATTTAATCTAACTGCTCACAAAAGATTTATGTAGCACATCTCAAATTTCATGGAAAAGTGACTTGATACAATTATCACATTTCACATCACAGGGAATGCTAATATGTGGCTGCGTGAGAATCCTCAGGGTATTCTTCTTTCCAAAGCACCTGAGCATTTTGAGTTATGTGCTTCTTTGAGTGAGGCAAATGTGATAATTGCATTCTTTATTTGCTTTTTTATTTTCAAATTGTGTGCTATCTCACATGTGCTTTTAATTTGGTGTGTTATTACACGCAACACCTCCTACAAAAGTGATTTTGCAACCCACAAATTGTATTATTAGCTTCAAAGATCAAACTGCCATCTTGCCATTTTCGTCTTCTTAGAAAACCTCTTGCGGTCGACAAAAGTCCACATTCATTCTTCATATAAATTATGTGTAGCGATGTGTAATATTATGTCTGTTGAATCCATTTCTATGTTATTTGGTTTTCATTTTTGTTGGTAAAATCGTTAGTAATCTAAACAAAAAACTATTCCATTAAACCCTTTGAACTCTGCCAAAGGTCCTCTAGTGCCTGAATTGGTATGTCTGCTTATTGTGATGTCATTTCCTGGAGAATCTTCAAATGCTTCATACCCCCAAAATCAGTACAACCTAAGCTAAAAGGTTATGCTAGTCAATACACCATAATAACTAATATAAGTATTAAAATGGTGTCATAAATGAAAAAATATCAAAATCGGACATGTGTTTCCATCAATTTTTACTAAATGAATACACAAAATATTTCTAAATGTAGAAACATGAACAACACTTTCCTTAACACTTGAAATATGTACCTTTTAGTTGTATATTTTTGGAATTATATTTATATTTTAGTTTTTGTGATATACTAATGTTTATGAGCAGAGTGTAAAGGCGTTTTGCAATAGAAATGGTCCGCCTGCTGTTTTGCACTGGACGTCATGTAACATTATGACGTCATCACGAGCGTACAACGTCATGACCGGAAAGACAGAAGCCTTAGCTTTCTGCTGAAAAAGAGTGAATGCTCTAGCTGTTTTGTTTTAGATCGTTTTTGTACAGGATCATGTAAACAACAATCATGAAAACAAAAATCTCCCATTACAGAAAAATACACTGTCGCCACTGCTAGTTATCAGCCCGCTTTAGACCAGACGTCACGTAACGTGATGACATCGTCGCGAGCGTACAACGTGGTGACAGGAAAGACAGAAGCCTTTGCTTTCTGGTGCAAAAAGAATGAATGCTATAGCAGTTATAGTTTTTATTTCAGACCAATTTAAAAAGGATCCTGCGGACAATCATGTCTTATTTTCTTTGGTATTGTGTCATATACAGATGTGCAATGACGATTGCTAGGTAATATGTACTGTATGTTGTCTAAAGTCAAGTCTCTTTTTGATCATGTGACAATTATGTGTGTGTGTGTGTGTGTGTGTGTGTGTGTGTGTGTGTGTGTGTGTGTGTGTGTGTGTGTGTGTGTTTGTGTTTGTGTGTGTGTGTGTCTGTGTCTGTGTCTGTTGAAGAGTCCCAGTAAGCTGTGACATTGAGACAGCATGCCCAATACCAGGACCCTGAAACTGAAGCACCAAAGTGGAATTCAGCCATTCATCTTTTTTGAACACCTGTGCTTTTCCTACTGTCGCGTTTCTCAGTCATCCATCTGATGTGTATCTTAGGAAATCAGTACTAAGCAATACAAAGCTGCTTTCACTGGCCACAGCATCTTTAAGGCTGGATCTGTATTTTTCTTTCTGCAGTCTGGACTTCTAACCACCGATGGAGGACTGCAGGTGCTGCTAATGTCCTGTTGTCGCTAGGCGACCAAGAGTAGACAATGTTTGATTCTCATTGGGATTGACACTACAACCTTTTTATATTACAGGGATTCATTTGATTCAACAAATATTGCTTAGTGAAGCTTTACGAACAGAAGAAACCTGAGATAGCACAAGAAGCTCAGAAATAAGTTGGTAATCACCCATGACATTTGGGTCTGCATCTCATATTATGCTAACTCTAGCATGCTGCTACTCTACCCTTCATGGAATGCATGCACCAATTATGTTTAAGAAAAGGACAATATACAAATACATATAAATAATGTAAAGTTGAGGAATTCTAAATCCAGGACTTTGACTTTATGCAGCCTGGTGTGACCAGAGCTCAGGGCAGACTTGGACATATTCATGCCTTTGTTTTGCCTCTCCCTCTAACCAAGCTGCAATCTGAGGTCACTTCACCACCCGCAGTCCTGTGCAGACATGCAGCCTCAGGTCAGTGAGCAGCAGACTTTAGTCCAGCTCACCCAGGAGACGCACTGACCCGTTTACTACAGCACATGCAAAGGGAACAACTACACAGAAAACACACACACACAAACACACAAACACACACACACACACACAGCTGGACTCTCTTCTCAGCATGAGACAAATAGGAGAGGCAAGCTGGTAATTGGATAGGGGATGATGGGGCACGCTTGTGTTGTGCAAGTGTGCAGGGTGTACTACAAATCATTTATATCTGACTCGGTCAATATGATTGTTTTCATTGGTAAATAGCATAACCATTGTAGTAAGTGGAAATATTCTAAGCCTTCCTTTGTTTGGTTTATGAACGATTTTAAATAGTTTTTTTCCTCACTGAAAAAAGTGTAGTGAAGT
This sequence comes from Sander vitreus, assembly GCF_031162955.1. Classification (NCBI taxonomy): domain Eukaryota; kingdom Metazoa; phylum Chordata; class Actinopteri; order Perciformes; family Percidae; genus Sander; species Sander vitreus. The sequence goes on along the minus strand of NC_135871.1, from coordinate 6,449,296 downwards.
TGCAAGAAAGATGCGTAGAGATATACTGTATCTAGGAAATTGCTGTTTTGATAAATCTCCCCGTGTATGCTGCTCATAAATTTTGACTTTATTTTCTCTAGCCTTTTCGCTTTTGACTTGATTGAGATTGATTTTTAATTAATAGGCCTTTTTTATGTTTTGCTCAGGTGATTATGTTTCTTTCATGTACACTGACTGATTTGAACCTATTGATGTACGCTCTCTGCTAAAAATGAAAGCCAGTATAAAACCAGAGAACTTGAGAAACACGTAGTAAAACCCCTGTGCAACCCCTACAAAGCGTGCTTATGTTATTAACGTGGAGTCACATATAGAAACATACTGTATGTGTATGTTAATGTTTAAACAATCTAATGAAAGACGCGATACGCTGTTCTCTTCCAGTCTTCCAGTCTTTAAGATAAACTATAACACACACCTAGACTAATATCTCTACTGAAATCACTGATTAAAATTGTTTCAGTCTACTTAATTAAATATATTGCACTAATTAATATATTGATATGAACAATGGGTCATATGACCATGTATAAGGGGTTGCTCAGAGTAACAAACCCTGAGAAATATCACTCTACCCTGGAGTTCCCCTCAGCTCTTTACAGAGATTTCGCATCTTTTAGCTAATTGTTTCCCTGGGCAGCTGCTTTGGTTCAGTCCTAAGGCCTTTTTACAGTCGCCGTAGCCGACCTGGCGCGTGCCAATGTGACGTCAAAATGACCTAGATCTCGCTGGCGTGCCAGGATTTTAAGCTCTATTTTTTTTTAACGGCGCGCGACAAAGCGGAAACAGGAAGCATGGACGAGTTCGAGGGTAACCGGATGCCAGGACTCTCAGAGTGACTGCAAGTCTCTCTTGTAAACTTACTGGGTTAAGATGAGTTCTTTTATGGTGAATGAAAGGCTTGATCCTACAAAGTAGGTAATCGAATCAAATCGAAGCATTGACGTCAATGCTGCTGCCAGTTCTGTCGTTGTTTACCTTTTTCTTCTTCGTCTAGTCCGTAGAAATAGCAAAGTCGGTAGCCTTTGCTCATTAGCGCCACCTCTGTTCAGGAGAAGACTGCAACTAGTGTCGCGACCTCCATGCGCGAGTATAAATAGTTACGGCGCTCCAATGACGTCACATTGGCGCACGACAGGTCGGCTGCAGCGGGTATACCGGACACTTTACCATTCTCATCAACCTTATTTCCAGCCACGCGCAGCAGGCAGCTGTTTTCAGGAAGAAGGAAAAAACACTGACAGACCCATTGTATGCTACTTTTTCAGCACCAAACGTCAGACAGGCACTTAGAGGCTAAAGAGTCAGATATTTCCCTCAGGAGTTGGTAAAGACCAGTGGTATAGTCTACGTGATACGCAGATATACGCTGTATACCCACTAAGAAAGCTCCAGAATTCCATATACCCACTTAAAAATGTGCAATGATACATAACAACATAGTTTTGTGACAGAACGTTCACTTCAGTTATTTGTTTTCACTATTACGGGTCGTGACCGTTAACTGAAGAAAACGCTGCAGAGCATGCAGCAACGACTACTACAATAAACTTAGTCCATATCCATGACGTTCCACTTCCGGGATTGCTCCCGTGCTGCCGGAAATTCTGCCGTATGTCCATTTCGGCTGGATGTCCCGTTACCTTCCGCTTTCTTTGTGTTGTAATTCTAAACTCCGGTGGATTTCTGAGGACTATGGTTAACTGCTCCTCAGATCTCTGCAGGGTAAATCCAGACAGCTAGCTAGACTGATCTGTAGATCTGTCCAATCTGAGTTTTCTGTTGCACGACTAAAACAACTTTTGAACGTACACATGTTCCACCAAAACAAGTTCCTTCCCGAGACTATTTTGCAGAGGCACCGTGGCCCCGCTCAACGCTTAGCACCGCCCATGACGATTGTTATTAGTTTAAAACAGAGTTCTCAAGTTTTATCAAATATTTGTAGTGAGATCACATCTGGGGGGGGGGGGGGCTTTGAGGGTTCCAGGGGCATGCTCCCCTGGAGAATTTTTGTGGCCATAAAAGCCAAAATTTGTTGGCCTCTGGCACATTTTAATGCCGTTATTCCATCATATACACAGATCTTAATTACTTTAATGAGTTTGCCTCCCTGATTGAAAAAACACATCTATTCCTGACTGTTCAGAACTTTTGTATTAAGAATCATGAGACCTTATTCATTAGAACCCCCTGCACCCCTACTTCCAACGTCTTTTGGGTTTTGCGCAAAGGGTTTTGCTAGCAGTTCAGTTGTACTATTGATTATAACTAGGGCTGTCAGCATTAACGTGTTAATCGCGGTGCGATTAAGGGCCGACGCGATGCGATTCATTTTTTTTAATCGCATGCCGCCATTTATTAATTTATTTTATTTTATTTATTTTACACAACAGGCTACTATTTTGACCCTTTGCTGCACCGTTACTTATCATCAAGCTGCCACTTCCTTGTAACACATCCTGCTGCTGCAGGCTGCAGGCATGATGGAGAAAGACAGCAGCAATGAAATCCTGAATTGTAGTACAGTTAACGTGATGCTACCCGCTAGCGTGCTGGAGAGTGCTACTTGCCGACCTGTGGATGAAACCAAATCCCAAAAAAATGACTACAGCTCTTGCAAAACGGGTGGCAACTAACTGCAGACCTGTCAGCATCGTAGAGGACTCGGGACTTAAAGACGTACTACGGTTGACCTGTCTCGTTGCCGTCGAGGGGGACAGTAGTTTTCACGGATACACAGCCTGTATGACACGGAGAAAACAGCCACACTGAACAGCTGCAAGGTGCTGCAAACACTGTCTCATTAACCGGTGATCACTGGACGTCAGTGAGTAATGAGTAAGTAACTCCAATCAATCATTAGGAGTTACTAAACACTATATTGACTCTAGTAAGGATATGGATTTTTTTGTTTTTTAGTTAGGTACTTGGAGGAATTGTACAATATTGACAGATTCACACATTTTTCTTTTGTTTACAGTAAATAAATAATTACAAATCTTAAAATCAAGTTCATAAAGTAACTTTCTTTGCATTCATTTCATTCCCAATCAAGATACACTGGTAAAAATTGCTTTTGATTGTTAATATGTACTTAAAAACAAAATAATAGAATTTTAATCATGTGATAAAATATGTGATTAATCGCGATTAACTATAGCGATTAATCGTTTGACAGCCCTAATTATAACTGATCAGCGATAGAAATTATAACAATTGGTAAATCTGATAAATTACAGATATATTCATCCAAATAAAAATGTTTTATGTAATGTAATATGTATGTATAATATCTGTCACACCTTGATGGGCATATAAGTTCTCCTGTCAGCACACAGAGAGGAGTAGTAGCTGCTTGTGCCACGAATGGCCATTCACTTTTAAAAGTACATCAGTGGCTGCTCCACCTTCACTTGAAGGTATCTACATAAGAGTGACATGACACTGTCATGAACACAGGACACTGTCATGACACATGAACTCTAACCATAACTTGTCATGACAAAAACCGAATGACACTTAATGACAGAAGCGTTATGTCATAAACGTTTATGACCTGTTTATAATGTTTATGACACGTTCATGACAGTGTCATGTCACTCTTATGTAGATACCGTCAAGTAAAGTGTAACCGAAGTTTCTTTAAAAAGCCCAATAATAATTGGGATGGTGTTCATAAATAATGTGAAAAAAGGAGGGATCGATGCAGGCGCGTCAGTTATCGCTTTCAATGCGTTTGTGCCTTCACCAGCATGAGAAATACAAGGCGTGACGTGTGAGCATGTCAGAATCAGAATCAGAAAGGGCTTTATTGCCAAGTACGTTTTTTGCACATACAAGGAATTTGTCATGGTGTTGTTGGTGCATGTCACACATTCTCTAAATATAAGAAGAATAAAAAGAATATAAACAATATAAGAGAGAATCGGCACAGCAGGTGCGGTATTACATTCAATTTATCGCACCGTTAGACGAAAAAGAGAGCTGAGCCAGAAGGCAAAGCTCTCGATCTACCGGTCAGTTTTTGTTCCTACCCTCACCTATGGTCATGAAGGCTGGGTCATGACCGAAAGAACAAGATCCAGGGTACAAGCGTCGAAATGGGTTTCCTCAGGAGGGTAGCTGGCGTCTCCCTTAGAGATAGGGTGAGAAGCTCAGTTATCCGTGAGGAGCTCGGAGTAGAGCCGCTGCTCCTTTGCGTCGAAAGGAGCCAGTTGAGGTGGTTCGGGCATCTGGTAAGGATGCCCCCTGGGCGCCTCCCCTAGGGAGGTGTTCCAGGCACGTCCCAGCTGGGAGGAGGCCTCGGGGAGACCCAGGACTAGGTGGAGGGATTATATCTCTAACCTGGCCTGGGAACGCCTCGGGATCCCCCCAGTCGGAGCTGGTTAATGTGGCCCGGGAAAGGGAAGTTTGGGGTCCTCTGCTGGAGCTGCTACCCCCGCGACCCGACCCCGGATAAGCGGATGAAGATGGATGGACAATATAAGTATAAACATATACACAGTATGTATTAATAAAGATAAAAATAAATGTAAAATAAATAATAAAATAAGTTAAACAGTAGTAAAAAGGAGAGTACAGTGGCGTGAGGAGCCAGAGGTGGAGTGTGGAGAGAGTCAGAGTGGGTACCGGGCCCTGTTGATAAGGCTAGTGGCGGAGTTTATGTGGCGTGTGGTTGAGGTCCTGATGGACCTCAGCCTCCTGCCAGAAGGGAGTGGCTCAAAGAGTTTGTGTCCGGGGTGGGAGGGGTCAGCCACAATCTTTCCAGCACGCTTCAGAGTCCTAGTGGCGTACAGGTCCTAGAGCGGCGTCAGATTGCAGCCAATCGCCTTCTCTGCAGACCGAATGACATGCTGCAGTCTGCCCTTGTCCTTGGCAGTGGCAGCAGCGTACCAGATGGTGATGGAGGATGTGAGGATGGACTCAATGATGGCTGTGTAGAAGTGCACCATCATTGTCTTTGGCAGGTTGAATTTCTTCAGCTGCCGCAGGAAGTACATCCTCTGTTGTGCTTTCTTGATGATGGAGCTGATGTTCAGCTCCCACTTGAGATCCTGGGAGATGATATTTCTCAGGAAGCGGAAAGACTCCACAGTGTCAATTGTGGAGCCACAGAGGATATTGGGGGCAGGTGGGGGTGGGTTCTTCCTGAAGTCCACAACCATCTCCACTGTCTTTAGAGCGTTGAGCTCAAGGTTGTTTTGGTTGCACCAGGTCACCAGGTGGTCAGCCTCCCACCTGTACGCGGCCTCGTCACCATTAGAGATGAGTCCGATGGGGGAGGTGTCGTCCGCAAACTTCAGAAGCTTGACAGACTGGTGACTGGAGGTGCAACTGTTGGTGTACAGGGAGAAAAGCAGAGGAGAAAGAACACAGCCCTGAGGGGATCCGGTGCTGATGGTCTGTGAGTCGGAGACGTGTTCCCCCAGCTTCACATGCTGCTTCCTGTCAGACAGGAAGTCAGTGATCCACCTACAGGTGGAGTCAGACACACCAAGCTGGGAGAGCTTCTCCTGAAGCAGAGCCGGGATGATGGTGTTGAAGGCAGAGCTGACGTCCACAAACAGGATACTGGCGTATGTTCCTGCGGAGTCCAGGTGCCGGAGGATGTAGTGTAGGGCCAGGTTGACTGCATCGTCTACAGACCTATTGGCTCTGTAGGCAAACTGCAGTGGGTCCAGGAGGGGGTCGGTGATGGCTTTGAGGTGAGAAAACACAAGGCGCTCAAAGGACTTCATAACCACAGAGGTCAGGGCGACGGGTCTGACGTCGTTAAGTCCTGTGGTCCTTGGCTTCTTGGGAACAGGGATGATGGTTGAGGTCTTGAAGCAGGCTAGCACATGCCATGTCTCCAACGAGGTGTCGAAAATGTCTGTGAACACTGTGAACTGGTTGAAATGCGTGTGTCTCATGGTGAATGCGTGAGGCTTGAGAGCCCTGTTTAAAGAAATGCCAATAAACCAGAGCACGTTTTTCTCCCATCCCAGATTGCTGTGTGGACTAGCCAGACCCTCCTCCGCAGCGCTGTTGAGGAGAGTCTGGCAATGCAAGACTACAATAAAGTAGACTACACCACTGGTAAAGACCAACACAGACTTAAAAGAAGATTCTATATTGGTCTTCATATTCAGGTGGCCAGAAACACGACTCCAAATGAATGCTACAATGTTGCTCTGTGTCTGCTGGACGTGTAAATGAGCAACTGTTTACTGCTAACACAACCCAGCAATTATGCCATGGTGACAGCTTGTTCCACTGCCACCAAGTGGCCAAGAATGATGATTATTGCACTCCTGGGAGCAAACAAGTCATGGTGCTTCTCTAAAGCACACCTTCTTACTAGTGGAGTAACAAAATTGCATTAGTGCTTCCTGTTGCAAAATCACACTCAAGCAGAACAGCCAATTATAATGATCTCACCTGTAGAAAAACTGGATTTTAAGACGTTACACACAGACACACTCTCTGCAGCCAGTCTGTCAACTGTCATGTTGTCCTAGCAGCTGCATGTAGTCAGCGCTGCGGGCTGAAAAACCCACCCTGCATATGTGCTCATCTAATTAATGAGGAGTTAAAGCTGGTAGAGGGACTTGGTGCGCAGGGACGTTGATATAGCACGCCGATTTACCCCCCACCACCGGATATCACGGACATGCCTGCGAGTTATGTTCGCACAGCAGCCCGTCTCACTGCATGCACAAAAGGAAACCATAAAAGGAGGTCAGAGAACCCACTGAGAAGAGTTTTAACACGATTAACAGCTAGGAGATGGATATTATCTATCCCATGTCTAATGAATAAGCATAGGACGTAGTTCCGGATTTTAATGTAATTTTAAGGTTTGCCTCAGATGAGGAAAGGAAGTTTCTTTAACTTTGGTTTCTAGGAACGCCTTCAAAGGAAAGTTGAAGGCGTTTTAGTATAAAAATCCAACAAGATCTCGTATGAAAAGTATTAAAAACTTCTGAACAAGCACTGCTTGATCCTTTTCTGATCCTTATGGCTTTTTGTTTGTTAGCTAAGTTGAGAATGTTAACTCTGCTGGGGGATGGAAGGGAATCAATTTGATGCATTTAAGGTTCAGTACTCCCATACCCTGTCCACTCATCTCTTCATCCGTAGCGTTGCTGCTAACAATACATTGGAGGCCTTTGGCTGAAGGAAAAAAAAATTCTGGATATTTAGCCATTTCTCCTTGTACTTCTTTCTCCCTTTTTCTTTCGCTCCCCTGGTTCGCCTGACAAACTATGTACGCTTGTATATGTTTACTCAGTTTGTGTGTGTACATCTGTGTGTAATGTGTGTTGCCATCAGAAAAAAAGGCTGTGCGTCAATCAGCCAAGACAAAAATGTCAATATTGGTGTCAGCGCACATTAGGCTTATGGGGAAATTATGACAGCAGAGGACTCATGGCTACGCAGATAACAAAAAGAGAGGGTGTAGGCTTGACTTGTGTGTGTGTGTGTGTGTGTGTGTGTGTGTGTGTGTGTGTGTGTGTGTGTGTGTGTGTGTGTGGACAGTGTTGATTTCTCAGTCACAGCAAGAGACAACAAGCGCGAGAGAGAGCACAGTAAGAATGGGTAGACGGAAGGTGGGTGTTAGACATAACAAAAAGAGCAGGAAGAAGTGGTGGCAGAGTATGAGGCAGAGATGGGGAGGGATGAAGAGCAGGGATGAATAAATCAATAGTGCACGGCTGTGGAATGAAGGGCTGCTTGCTGCCAGTGCGTGATTGACACCTCACTGGGGTGCTGTTGCTGAGACGCTGACACCTCTCTGCATCACTTACTTCCTCGCCCTTCACCAGCACACCCTGCTGGCCCCAGGATGCTCCCCTCCTCTCCTCTCATCCTGAAATTGTCGCAGGTTGTTTCCTCCGACAGTCTATTGAATCCATCCAACACTGACATGTACAAACAGCATACACCAAAATGAGCGGTGCATATGAATACACATGGATACACATGGATATGCATATACATCATTTAAAGCCCCTGGGTGTTTGGCTCACCACACTGTATTACTGTCAAGGTAATTGGTTTGGTTGGTCAAATAAATTGTTTTTGGAAGTGGGGAAAATTGGTCGATTGTTTGTTTGTGTTGTATTCTTTGTCTTGTTCCCACAACGAACAATGGTTTTCATTTAAAATGTTGCGTGCTTATACAAACACTCACACAAATCCAGATGTTGATTAGTATGCTGTGAGTGGGCCTCATTATCTGTTGCAGTATTTAAAGGACAATTCCGGCACAAAACGAACCTAGGGGTTAATAACAGATGTGTACCCACCAGTGATGGGAATGTAGTTACTAACGGCGTTCACGTAACGAGTAATCTAATTGATTACTCTTCCCATCTCAATAACGCTGTTACCGTTAGTTAGCATAGTCGGACACACAACGAACAACTCAAGCGAGTCAGTCAACAATAGACAGGTATGGCGAGCCCAAATAATCCAAAAGTAGCCTTCTCTAAATATACATGTATAGCCATTACTTTTCCCTCCAAGAAATTAAAGGAACGAACGTAATCATGAAATGCACATTATACCCTGGGCAAAAGTGCCTATCCACGTCGGTGTCAAGTAATTCAAACTTACTCAAACATCTTTCAGTGTTGCATGCTTCCACGAAATTAGTGGACAGTGCCACAAAACCTAAGCAACTGAAGCTTGATTTTAAGGCCCCACCACACGTTTTGTCTCAGACCGAACTTAACAAACTAGTAGCCAGGTATGTAGTGGAAGATATGCTGCCATTATCTATTTGTATCGATCCACTATATAAACATAATATCTACATACATGGCATTTGATTGGAGGCTAGGCTCACTTTGTCCCACGGTAACATTACAATAGTTTAGATGTGTGCACATTGTTTCTGTTAATAATGTACTGTATTAAGTGTCCATTTCATTATAATATTCAGATTTATCATAAATAATTGAACATGCACATGTATTTTAAGTTCCCTTAAAGAGGGGTGGAGGTGGGCTCACATTGAAGCATTTAAAGATGTATTTGAAAGTAACGCAATAGTTACTTTGTGAAGTAACTAGTTACTTTCATAATTTGTAACTGAGTAACTAATTTAGTTACTTTTTGGAAGAAGTAACTAATAACTGTAACTAATTACTTTTTAAAAGTAACTTGCCCAACACTGGGACATGTTTTCATGCTAATCGAATGTGTTTGTAGCTTGAAACAATCTAGCGCGGACCGCTGATTAGCTTACAACACTAGTATTCGGGGCACAGGGAAAGTAAAAACAAATCGCTATTTATACCACTAAAAAGACTCAAAATACCAATACCACCATCACCAAACTTCAACGGTAGCATAATGAGGGTCCCTAAATGTTAACCCAAGCATTGAGAACATTGTAAGTGTACAGACAGTTTATTGAAACAAGAGCTGCGGTAGCTCTGTGAAATGGCTACGAGAGAGACAGAGCTACCGGTAGTTAATGCCGCAACACAGCCTCGTACTTCTGGAAACTGGTGGTGTACCTGCGGACACTGTGAAGCTATGGCCATCGAACAGGAGTGTCTGTGTTGCACGGAGTGGGACCTGTTGCGTCGCGACACCTGTTGCGTCGCGACACCCAAGAGATGCAGTGTTTTGTATAGTCTGAAGATTTCCCCTCTCTGATAACATTTAGGGACCCTCATTATGCTACCGTTGAAGTTTGGTGATATTGTGAGCCTTTTTAGTGGTATAAATAGCGATTTGTTTTTACTTTCCCTGTGCCCCGAATACTAGCGTTATAAGCTAATCAGCGGTCCGCGCTAGCTTGTTTCAAGCTACAAACACATTTGATTAGCATGAAAACATGTCACAGAGAACGATCGAGTGGGTACACATCTGTTATTAACCCCTAGGTTCATTTTGCAGCGGAATTGTCCTTTAAAGGAACGGTTCAACATTTTTGAGAAATGTAGATATTTGCTTTCTCACAGATAATTAGATGAGATAATCAATACCACGCTTACATATCTGGGTATTAAGTATAAAGCTGGAGCAAGGATGTGATTAGCTTAGCTTAGCTTAGCATAAAGACTGAAAGCAGGGGGAAACAGCCAGCCTTGTTCTATCCAAGGTTCAAAAATATTTCTACCAGCACTTCTAAAATAGACATTTCTTTAATCCGTACAAAAATGGAAAGGTAAAAACAACTTTTTCCAGAGTTGGGTGCTGAAAATGTTTGTTACCCTGTAATTTGCACAATTTCAAAATGTTTACAACAATGGCCATCTCTGTACTTCTATAATTACAGCCATGTCTGAAGATGCCATAAGCATGCAACCATTAATGTATCACAAGAACTGGATACCAGACTCAAAGATGATCGAAATTGAGTGAAATTTGCTCATTGAGCAGCCAACTGCGAACCTGACAGGCCAGATGGTTTGTTAACACAAAAACATCTGAGAAGCAGTCATTGGAAACTGTTTGGAAAAGGGGATGCCAAACAGTCGCAGCCGTCACACACACCTAAACCACGCCCGCCCCCGTCCCTGTTAAAACTAATTGAATGAACTGCATCACTTTACGTTGAGAAAGGTCATGTTCCAGAGATACACGTTTAGTCATTTGAATGATTTTAAATGTAAAAGTGAGGTTTTGAATTAGCTTTTCTTACTTTTTAAAGAGAACTTGGACCATGTAATGCTAGCCTAGCTGTTGGAGAAGCTGCATTGCTCATATTTCTGTGATAGAGCTGCTTTGTTAGTGCGGGAAATATTAAATGCATTGTAATGTGCAGTAAAGAAAACACACTTTTGGACATACATTTATAAAGCAATGCTGAACATCGAGTCAAGAGAGCTTCTGTTAATTGAGCTGAGAGATACCAACTGGACTGACTGACCTTTTTTTGCTCCTGATGAATACATCTCTTACCATCAATGAAATAATTATCCTTCTTACAAATGGTTTTCCCAGTTTAAGGTTGTGGATGTTATGCATGTCTATTCCCTCTGTGGTCTGCATTAGTGACATAAAAGGAGCTTGGGGGGTGGGGGGTCACCAAACTCCTCCAGTTTCAGATTCTACAGGCAAAGTAGCTTTAAAAGCTAAAGAAATCGTATTTCCGGTTTCATCTTTTGATATGCATGTTACTGTATCATGCAAAGCTTTTGAGGTTACATATCAAATATTGTGAAAAGAATTTCATAGCGGAGTCCAGATTTTGAGTAAAGTGAAAATGTTGGCGATGCAGAGGCTCCCTTTTCGTAAAATCTCAGGACGTCATTTGAAGACAAACTCATATGGTTTTGGTTGCTAGGTGACAGAAACACTGGCTAGCCATGACACACATCAGTGCATGTACCAAAACATTATTGCTTGGCCATTTGGCCAAGCAATAACTTCAGGTGTTAACTGACATCTGTTTTTGCTAATCAGGGCAGGAAACCTAACACTGGAGGATAAAAATGCTAACCCAACAGTAAAGGAGAACAATCAAATTTCACAGTATTAAAACTCGCCCACTACAACAACAACAACAACAACAAAAACCACAACACAAGTCTGAAGCCAATGCAGAAGTGCCTTGATACTGCATTCTATCTCATTTCCAGCAGGGGGCGACTCCACTGGTTGAAAAAACAAGTCAGATTCTATAAAAATCTACGAGAAAATTACCATACTTCACACTTTATTACCTCAATAAACATTTTCATAATGAGTTTATGGTCTTAATTGCTACTTTCAAGTCTTCTTCAATACAGCATGATGTTCATTTAGTAAACTATGGTCCATTTATTTTAAAATAGACGACAAAGCAGGGGATGCGTTAGGGGTGTGGCAACACACCGACCTGTCAATCAGGACAGAGGCTTAGCAATGCTAACCATGGCACTGGGCTGGGCACATTAAAATAGACCTGAACTTGTTATTGGGTGCTGTTCGTGTCTTTATCTTAAACTTTGACCCTCTCACTGTGTGTTTTCACTTTATCAAAGTTGATTGGAATATTTTGGTTGCGTAAAAGAAGGGATGAAATTCAGCAACTTTCCCTTTCTAGCGTTTAGCGTAGTGCAGCGCCATTGCAACCATAAACAACACTGACTTGAGCACGTCATCCTCCTCAGCTCCACCCTCTCATCAAAAATCATCACATCCGGATGCAAAAAACCAAGATGGTGACGGCCAAATTGCCAAACTCAAGGCTTCAAAATGGCACTCCACAAACTAATGGGTGACGTCACGGCTGCTACGTCAACTATTTTTACAGTATATGCAACCAACAATGTTCAATGTTCAATGTTCAAAAGATTAAAGGTTTTTGTCCATATCAGTTATCATTTCATCACAAAGTCATACAAGCACATACCAACACAAAGACATGCACAAAAACACACATACCATGTATGTGAATACAGACCCATACACACAGTATCTCAGTCCCCTCAAAAGCTGTTTCATATATTGACAGGGATTACATCATTACTGTGACAGACAGCAGGACAGATCAAGGAAAGCTTTGCAACGGTGGATCAATAGCTCGCTCCTCATTAGCACTACAATACAATAGATCATATCCTGTGTCTATTGGCTTGCTGCTGCTTATATCTAAAGAGAGACTTGGTTTACAGTCAAAGGGCATTCGGGCAAGGCAACGTTTTTTTCTGAATAAAATATTTCAAGTAATTGTATTGTGTATGCGTCACTGGAGTGTTCACCTGTGGCTTTGCCAAGACCACATCAAGAACAACCTTTCCTTCTAATCAGAATGTCTCCTTTGATGTGGCTTTATGTGGGGATAATGAGTTAATCATGGGGATAGGGAAATAGAGTGGGATTGCTACTTATGGAGTTAATGCTGTGGAAAGAAACAGGGGATAAGAAATGGAACAGAAGCCCTCCCCAGGTGAGACGTGTGTGGGTGTGCACATGTGTACGTGTCTGTCCACGTGGACAACACATGCAGGCGCGCATGTGTGGGTGAATTGCGGTACACGTGCGTGCTTCTATTATGTACATTTACCGTCACCGCGAGGTAAGAAGTCATTATGTCATAACAGATGCCTCACAGGCCCTCGGTAAGCTGTGCTTAATAGGTCTAGAAACTCATCAGTGGGTCTCCAGGCTTCAACACAAACGCACAACTAGGTTTGCCTGCCACTTCACAGTGATATTGCACATCTCACACATGCAATTTCATATCCTGTGCCATATATGGCATCAAGACAATGCCAACAGAGAAGGATCGCAAAAATCGAAGTGGAAATGGATGAAATGCAAGAGTAAGCAAAGAGTTAGACTTACTAATTACTGTTTTAATAATGAATTAATCTGCCAATTATTATATATATATATATATATATATATATACTATAAAAAATTCAAATTGCTTGTTTCTTTTCAACTAACAATTCAAAAGCCAAATATATTCCATTTACAGCGAAGGCAGCAATGGCTCACATTTAGTGGAAGGTGGAAACAGTTTGGGATTGTTGCTTAATAAATGCCTTTAATGATTGATCGATTAGCAAAAATGTTTAATTTATGTCGATCAAGTAATCTTTTCGGCACTACTTACAAATCGTATTTACACATTTGGTTTATTGTTTGTTTGGTTGATATATTGACGGCATGCAGACACTGCCTTGTTCCTATTTTCTGACTGGTTTCTCACTCTACATCTGGAGCTACATTTTCTCATTATCTAAATGCAACATCCTTTCTCTTTTCTTTCACGCTCATCAACACCTAAGCCAATCAGCCGATCAACCACTTCCCCATCATGTGTGGGAACCAGAGGTTCTGAGGCCCACCCCTCCCACACTGCCCCACCAGATGGCAGAGGGACAGATCCATCATTGCTCGTGAGGAGTGTCACGTTCGTCGCCCATCATGGCGTAGCACGCTGCGCCTTCGGGCGTGTCCGTGCCAGCCCCTGTGCCAGGGATCATGGGCATGTCAGCTGTTGCACCTCCAACGTGCCGCAGCTGCAGATGCTGCTCATTTGCAGGTTAATGTATTTTGGGGAGAGTTGTGTCAGAGCGCTAGTGAGTGAAGCAAGTCAGTCATCCAATTAAAGCAGAACAGATTAGGAGGCTTTTTTCTTTTTTTTTCTTACATTGAAAAGTCAGAGCGACAGCCTCTGGTGGGCGAACATGTAAAAGTGCAGTTGTGTCCAGAGTGAAGTTAGATAACAGTTTCTTACTGTGAATATCTTGTTATGGTTTTCTGTTGTTGTCCTTCTCTGGCAGGCGTATTGAGAAACGGTGGTCACAGGAATGGATGTAGAACCTTCTGGCAATGTGGGCAAATTGTCCTGTGTACAAAAACAACCAGAGACTTATGACTATGCACATATACATAATGTCATACATTGTCATAATATCTGAGCTCTTGCAAATTGTTGACAGGCTATGTGTGTAAATGTGTGTCAGGCTATTCCTGAATAGCACAGAGCCAACCAAGAGTTCAAATTGAATTACATAAAAACGTAGCCATTTGCCTTGGAGAAGTTATTTTTATGACTGTGTGTCTCCAGGGCAACAGGCTAATGACACTCATCTCACAGTCTGGTGGCATCCAAATCCATTATGCTACCTAACCCGTGGCATTACAAATCTGCTTGCCATCATCCAATTTGCCTCCTGTAAATTGCCTTTTCATTCTATGAAGAAATGGTTCCCCATTTGTAATATATATGTCAAACGGATTACCAATGTAATATTAATATTCTCGCAGACAATTAGACATCACAAAAGGGAACATTGTGTCCATAAAATTACCCATGTATTGGGTGGGAGAATGATACAGAGAGCGGAGGAAGAGGAGAAAGAGGAAGATCGAGAGATTTTCACCACACAGTGTTGACTGGGGCCGATGCTCCAGAAGGAACATGGGTGTCTCAAAAAGATAATGAAAGGAGCTAGTACCACTCACACTGCTGGGCTGAATCAATCAGTAAGGGATTCAAAAAATGTTCATCATTTATTCTCTGCCAGGAGCCTTTCCTGTTCTCAAAAAATAAATAAAAAATAGAATAACTTTGAATATATTTCACGGCACAATTTTTCTGCCAATCAAAAGTAAAACTGTCTTCCCTAACTGTTCTTCTTCTAAATACAACAGGGGGTTCTCCATCACTTTTCTTCCACCTCAGCCGCAGTTTGTTTAATCCAATATGGGATTGTGGGTCCATGGAGACAAACGTCTGTGCATCAGCATGCAGAGGTTGGTTTTCCCCATCTGGGTTGGGTTATTATACAGGCCTATAACTCTGTGGAAGTTAAAGCTCTCTGACTGATCTCAGAGGCCGCGTATCCCCGCCAGGCCTTCTCTCCAGCGTCCTCTCCACCACTGCTGTATGGCTTAGATGTAACTAAACTAATGTGTGCCGTCTACACACCGCAGCTTCATTGCTCCACATACCATCTGCTGAGATGAAAAGGTGCAGTAAGTGTTGGAGGACCTCACCCACTCCGCTGCATCCTCCGCCATACCATACTGAGACACAGGCTAGTTCTCAGTATGGTAAGTGCTCCTATTATGCTCATTTTCAGGTTCATAATTGCATTTAGAGGTTATATCAGAATAGGTTTACATGGTTTAATTTTCAAAAAACACCATATTTTTGTTGTACTACACAGTTGCAGCTCCTCTTTTCACCCTGTGTGTTGAGCTCTCCGTTTTAGCTACCGAGTGAGGCATCACACTTCTGTTCCATCTTTGTTGGGAGTCGCACATGCGCAGTAGCTAGGTAAACACTGCTAGCTTGTCAGTTGCAGAGTATGAGGGAGTGCCATGCTAGCTAGGCGAGCATTATAACATGTGTTACAAAGTGACACACGTTCGTCACAGAAGTAAAGGCTGGACTACAATAGAGCTGTTTGGAGCAGTTTGGGAACAGTGTTTTCTGTTGGAGATGGTAAGTCCCTTTGGGGTGGACTTTGGGCTTTTTCACTTTGAAAACCTATAACGTGCACAAAAAAGATTCATAACACAAAACACATCAAAGGAAAGGGAAAAAGCCAAAGAGCATAATATGAGCACTTTAGTGAAGAAGTTCGGACTCAGCGAAGTGCACTCAGGTGGGTTAATGAAATACTAATGGGCCTCTGAACAGGGCAAAGGTCACAGAGGTTCTCCCTCCAGAGGCTGATGCATACGCTGTACACGTGAAGCCAAAACATCTTGATCGCCGCCTGTTAACCCCCATTTTCCACTCCGTGGATAAGTGTGTTCAGCCAGACTTCTGTGATAATTATCACGCAGCAGTTCTGTGTGTATTTGTAGCTCATCAATTTTGTGTGTGATCGATCTGGTGTTGGTGAGTCGGAGGCTTGGCAGTGTCGATTTGTGTGGTAGTTCCCTTAGCCGCGCTAGCAAGCCCAACCGGGCATCCTTGCTTCTGATTTCTCCCCGCCTTCATCGCCTCCCGCTCCCGAAAACAATCCAGTGAGCGCCCGGTGGTCTGGCTATGTCCTCCAGAGGACAGGTCATGCCTTTGCGACGAAAACTTGAAGTTTATTCCCCCTCAAAAATAGGTAATTGAGCACTGTAGTGGTTTGACCATATCAGTGACAATGTAACTACATGGAAACGGGCCAAATGATGTCTGTGGCTGGCACAGTGATTGTGTTAGAGAAGGCTAGCTGTAGTCTCGCGCTGCATAGCCGCGGCTCCTCCGGAACGCAGCACCCAGTGGAATATAGGGGTAACTGACTGCAGCACAGGCAATAAATCCTGCCCCCTTTCATGTGAGGGGATGGGACCTGGCACCTCAAATAAATTCTTTCTAAAGATGGTTTCTGTTATTTTAGGGAGTTCTTGTCAACGCATTGTTTGTTCAAGTGTTTGAACCAAGCAGGTCTGCCTTGTTGCACAATCCAAATCTTTTTTCAAAACTTGCCATTTTCAGCCCGTAGCTTGCTAGCTCGAAGTTTGTCGTTTCCTTGTTACCCAAAGAGAACGGTGTCGCCGGATTTTCCGGCGAATAACCGTAAAATTAACTGTCATTGTTCCAGAATACTACGGCGCACACCCTGGCTCCAAAATTACAAGTTGGCAGCACCCTTATCAGGGATATTTTAGCTTTACTTTTGTACAGTGGGAGGAAGTAGAGACGTGTCCTCTATCTTTTTCTTGCTCTTTTTTTTCTTTTTTCTTTTTTTTCTTACAATCCATGGTTCCACCTCATAAGGGAGGCGTGCCTACACACCTACCCACAAACATCCTCCTCAGCTCAACCTACCTGTCTCCTAACAGGAGAGTGACGGCTGACACGTGTTCACAAGCCCGATGCAAACTCTAAATTCCCTGACAATCATCTCCATTTTTGTTCCTTTCAAGCAGCATATTTTTACATCTTACCACCTCTCCGCTTAAACAGGCTAAACAGCCTCTCTGCAAGCCAGGAAGTGATGGAAAATATTACGTTTCAATGGGTTTAATACTTAAAATTTCTCCCTGACTTGGTGTAGAATATTTATGATAGTAAAACACATTGCAATTCCAGACAATCAAGAAGAGCCGCAGGCAAATGCGCCCAAGAAGTGGCCCGTTTGGGGAATATTTTATCTCTACATTGTAGCTCCTTAAATGGATTTATGACTCATAAAAACTATCTAGTGGAAAAGCCGCGCACATAAATGCCTCGTTGGCTTCAGAGAGGAATTGCATCACGAAACAAGAAGAGAAATGGGCTTGTGGTTACCTGGGGAGATGGGTCAATAAATGTCAGCATGGCATCATTAGTCCTGTCACTTAATGATTCAGCCGCGCTCACTTGGCCATGTGGAAACAATGCTAGAACAAGACAAAGGGGGGTGGGGGGTATTTCACATTACGGCACAAACTCGGCCAATATCGTGATAGTTGATGCTGACACAGGCAGTGACTTCGGGAGTGGTTTTTTTTCTTTTTCTTTCCGCTGTGGGAGAAGTAGGAGACAACATATTTCTTTATTTTGGCTCCATATGCTGCCAAGCCCTTATTGTGCCACCCACAAGGGGAAAAATGTGTGTCTCTGTGTGTGTTTCAGTTAGTGGACCGCTCTGAGCCCTGACATCCAGCTGATGGGTTTATTTGACTCTCCCACGCAATATAGGGGGATGTTTCTGTTGCTATCAGCGAGGTGAAGTGTGGTAATATGAGCAGAGGCAAGTTAGATGTGTCCTCTTTTTAAGAGCGCCCTGTCAGGGTTGACATCATAGATTTGCTGGGGGATGAAAAAATCCAAATGCATACCTAGACGTAGAGGAAATACCTCCACAACATCTTTCTGCATGAAAGAGTATTCAATTATTGTGTTTCCTCAAATACTGCATGCCTATTTGATTTATTTTGTGGCTACCACATACTCAATGAAAAGCTGCCTGGTTGGTTCATAGTGCCATCTAGTGCTTAACCTATATCTATCTAGATATTTCTGTCTGATTTGTGAGACACAGACACACACAGACACACACAGACACACACACACACACACACAGACACACACACACACACACACACACACATACACACACACACCTGAATGAGGTGTCTGGTCTCCACAGCAACAGGTCTCCCCTCTCTCATGCTGTCAGTGAACCAGCTAATGTCCAACACATTCAGGTTTTGTAGATTCTTCAGGGTACACTCCTTTAGCCACTTCCACAGGGATGACGCGTGGCTGTCCTCTGACACCACATGAGTGACCTCATCACTGTAGAGGGAGAAGAAAAAAAGCTGTCAGAAGGTTTATTGTTCACTTTGTGGTTTTATTACATTCCGTGTGGTGTTTTCACATTTTTATTTCCCACTGGCTCTATGAAAGAGGATTAGTATACCGGTACCAGTCCAGACCATAATTTACGCGAGGCATCATGGGGGCTAAGAATAAGGTAGATAACAATAACAATGCATTATAAATATGAAAAAAAACTAATACACAAATCTCTCATGTGAAAGAAAACTGTTCTAGTTTAATAATGTTAATGTATGACCAAATAGCTCAGCGTGAGAAGAAGCTGATTGACCAAAAATATTTGTTCGGGGACCTTTAAGTGAATATATTTCTCATAATGTAGTCTGGATCGTAGTCTGGATCATTCACTGGATAATCGTCGGCTGTCCCTCGCCTTTCAGAACTCTGTTCGTTTCGGGAAACAACAAAAAACCTGCAGCTAGCAAGCTACATGCTGAAAACGTTTTGATGAAAATTTTGATGGCAGGCCTGCTTGGTTCTTTTGGGGAATGATTGTAAAGATTTACAAAGAATATGTTTACAGCATTTACTCTCTAACTGGGACGTTTTGGGACAGTTTGGTGGGGATTGCTATGGAAAAAATACATAGTTATACACCGGTAAGAGCAAATGACGTTTAACCATGTATCCAGCTAATTTAAATAGCTCATGTTACTGTAACAGTTAAATTCATTTAATATTGTATGTGGCGTTTTCTTTTGTGGGGTGCAAATGTTCCGCCAAAACAAGTTCCTTCACTAGACCATTTTGCAGATCCACCATCTTTGCGACCGGAGCTTAGCGACTGGAGCTTAGCACCGTCCAAGACGATTGTGATTGGTTTTAACGAAATGCAAAAAAAAAAAAACGTTCTCGTATCCAGGTGTGTATGTGTGGAGGGGCCAGACCTTACTCTGCAACGCTGTTGAGTAAGGTCTGGCAATGCGAGACTACTCATAATGCAAAGAATTATGCCAAAAGCCTTTATGATACCGTGTTTATGGATTAGGATTCCCAAGATACCTTCAATTGTTTGACGCAAAGATTTCCTTCACTGCTTGTTTCAACAAAAAGAACTTTCCTGTCTTCGTCTCAGCAGAGAGTCCGGAGGTTTAAGCCATGCTTTTGAAATGCAGCTCATATCTCAGCATCGTGGTCTTACAAGAGCTGTTTGGGGATCAACACTGGGTGAACAACAATCACCACAGGCCCTCAGTGCCTCCCTCCACTGTCTGATAGCTGAACTCATTGAACCGGTGCCTTCCCTAGCTCCGCCGAGACTTTCTCAGCAGACTTTTTATCACGGCCTCCTCCCTTCTGCTTCCTGCCATGGAGTCTAACTACCATACCCAATCAGGGCACCCAGCCATGCATAATTACCATCCGCACACTCCTCCTCTTCCTCTCTCCTGGCGTGGGTAAATCAGTGGAAAGACTCTTTAAAGGATAACCCAGCAGTGCTCAGGCTGGGGTTTAATTGGCCAAATCACTGGCGAAACTAATCCTCTATCTGCTCGGCATACCAGTCTGGCCATCGGTGGTCCATGTTTAAAAAAAACATGTCTTTCCCAGCACAAAGAGCGTCTCAAGCAAGCAGACACATTTGAGGTGTCAAAGACACACAGCGATTATCTCCAAAAGCTTAAATTCACTTGCCGTGAACAGTTGTCTAACCCCAGTAATAGAGATTTGGCTCTTGGGACTGATTTCCCTCTCAAATCACAAGCTGTTATGTTGGAACAAGATTAAGATCATAGAAAAAAAGGGAAAAAAAAGCTCTTTCCTCGTGCCATGTTTACCTCGATATAATCCAGCCCCTGAATTTGGATCCTTATCTTCTGCGTAGCCATGCAGAATTTACAACGGCAGATTGACATGCAAATGAGCGGGGATGCAAGCCCAGCACCAGATTGTACTTCCCAGAATCAGTGGGACTCTGAGCCCAGACACAAGGACAGGCTAAAGTCAATGGGCTTTAATAGGGAGAACACTCTTCAGTCGTGTCATGTCAGCAGCTACCCTCCTATTCCTTCCAGTGAAAACCAACAGACGGATCAAAGACACAGTATGTCCATAACAGATTTGTACACCATGGCGAGGCTTCATCTGTTTGCCTTTTACAGCTGCTCCCATCACTCTTCACTGAGATATACATGATCCTTGTACATAGTAAATAATTCATAATAAACAAGAATCTAAATTAAATTGCCTTAAATTATTATTAAATTCCATGCCTAGTCAACCACTTTCACAGATAAACAACATGAGGAAGGGACCAATCGCTATAAACCCCTCGCCCCGAACAGTGATTGTCCAGTCACAGCTTGGCGTGGAATACCTGTCAATATTCTGATTTCTCCACGTGTTGAAGCTGTGTGCATGGGGCTGGATAGAGCCATACATTTCTTAACCCTTAAAACCAAAAGTTCAAGCGCAAAAGTGTAAGCTGTGGACTAAAAGATGTGTTTTGTCGCTTGTAATCAACTGTTAGCATTTCCAGCTAACGAGATCACTAGCTACAGTATTAACCTAATGCTGGAAGGAAAGTCCAATGACATTTAAGAGTACACTATTTTGTGGTTTTTGGTTACGTTACAAAAAAAGCACATCCAGTATGTTGTATTCATATATATATATATATATATATATATATATAGCCATACATGTTAGCTAATCAAACAAGGTTATGTTAGAATGAAAATGTCTGATCTTACATTATACCTTGTCATACTAAGACTAGCTTCTTTATTTTCTCTTCTATGTGTCATCAACTGTGAGATGCTGACATTTTTAGTTCTGGTTTTAAAACAATCAGCTTAGGACAGCTAGCTGCAGCTGATAAAATCTGCTTGTGACAGCTTTATTTAGGCCACCAAATCAACGGTGGCTGCCTTTAAATGGGAAACCTGCTTTTTCCTCTAACTGTCTAAAAATCAATGAGCCATTGTTTTAAAATTGAGTGGTAAATCCGCCCCTGTTACCATTGTAAACTGCATATGTGCCATGTGGGAACAGAAAGCTTGACAACAGTAACGAAAGGGTACCGTAGCCAACGCGGGATGAATCTGGGTAAGAAGACGCTGCTGGATCTGGAGTGAACCTCTGTCAAACATCCAACTTTAAACTAACTTTACCTCAGTCAGATGTGAAAGAGCATTTATTGCAGCTCATCAATCAGCCAGGACAAACATGTCGATAATGTTCATGTGCATCAGACTTGAAATTAGGCCAAGGGAAGAATGGTGTGTGTGTGTGTGTGTGTGTGTGTGTGTGTGTGTGTGTGTGTGTGTGTGTGTGTGTGTGTGTGTGTGTGTGTGTGTGTGTGTGTGTGTGTGTGTGTGTGTGAGAGAGAGATAGAGAGAAAAGGAACATTCCTTTATGCACAGAGGAATGTGCTTCTGACCATATGCTCAAGGCAGTGTGCCTATAACTCGTGTAAGACTAGAAAAGGGAAGTGTTGCTATCAAACTGCAGCTGATATCAGTTTTGTTGGCTTGCAGGGTTAATGTCAGTTTGAGGCAGGCACGCTCTACTTCCTGTCGTTGGTTTCAAACAATTGTATGAAGCCAAGTGTAACCGTAGGAGCGCTCAAGCTGTGTTTCTGGGAATGCTGCCATGGCCAAGCTGGCGCACGGCTGGCAGGAACACTTAGACACGCACTTAAACACTCTCACACACACGTCTTGGTTATACTATACCCGAGAGGACCCTATATTAACCTAAATCACATGCCAACCTCAACCTGTTTTTTACCTTAAAGTGCCCATATTATGAAAAAAACACTTTTTCTGGGATTTGGGGTGTTATTTTGTGTCTCTGGTGCTTCCACATGCATACAAACTTTGAAAAAAATCCATCCATGCTGTTTTGAGTGAGATACGGTTTCTGAATGTGTCCTGCCTTCAGTCTCCGGGTGAGCTGGTCAAAATCGGCACGGCTTGTGACGTCACAAGCCGAAACGAGCTGGCTAACCGCAACCGTTAACTCGTAGCGTTATGCTAACGCTAATGCTAACACTAGCATGCTACCTCGTTCTCGTGCGCCCTCATTTAGAAGTCTCCCAGCTAATCCTGCCTTGTAACTGACCGAAGTTGGAGAAACAGCCTTTCTTTTACTGTCTATGGAGCTAGCTAGCTGACATGATCTACATCTGAGCTACTGCACATGTGCGAGTGCAATCAAAGATAGTACAGAAGAAGAAAAGAGGTCTCACTCTGTAGCTAAAACAGAGACCAGGTGAAAAGAGGATCTGCAGCAGTGAGAGAGAGCTGTGCAGTACAACAAAAATATGGTGTTTTTTGAAAATGAAACCATGTAAACCTATTCTGGTACAACCTTAAAATACAATTATGAACCTGAAAATTAGCACAATATGGGCACTTTAAGGGGACATGAATTTGGAAAAACCACCCTTACTGTGAATCTTAAAAAGTCCAATTGATCCTTGCAATGACAGAAGCAGAGAAATTCTCACAAACGCACGCACGCACACACACACGCACACCAGAAAAGCTCAAAGTCTGAGTCTTGGGCTGCCCATTCCCAAAAACAAAGCAGATTGTTAAGAAAAGAGAGTCGGCAACTGTATCACCAGCCTCAAAGGAACCTGACTCTGAATTGTGCAGAGCAGGCCCGGATTGGCTAATCGGGAGCACCGGGAAAATTCCCGGTGGGCCGGTCTGTTCTTTTGGCCGCGAGGGCCGTTGTTGTCATGGCACTGGGTTGAAATATGGATGCTGTCTCTAGGCTGCCTGCACTCAAAGCAGCCCCACTCTTTTTATTTATTATTTTACCGCAGCCCCACTCTTTTTATTTATCATTTTACCGCAGTCCCACTCTTTTTTATTTAATATTAATGATTAAGGTTAATGATGACGTGATTATCTTTTGACTCCCTGGCCCCGCCCCCGACACGGCACCTTGCAAGTTGCTCAAAATTAAAAAAAAGTCAGATAAAAATGGATAACAGGAAGCTCAAAGGCGGCGCTGAAAAGGCCAGAATAAAAAAGAAGAAAGCTGGAAACTGACGCAGCCAAATGTTCTAAGCTGAGCACATTTTTCCTCAAAAAAACAAATGAAGACGACGAGGCTTCTAAGCTAACGTTAAGGTAGTTAGGAGCAGTGCAAGATGCTAGCGACCGCGCAAAACAACGTTGTCTGCAAACCACTGTTGTCTGCAAACCACTGTTGTCTGCAAACCACCGTTCATGTATCAAACTTTTTCTTGTAGCTCTTCAGCAGCAGCCGCCTCTAGTCCGGTTTGCTGCTAACAGTGAAGAGCAAGGCCCAGTAACGTTACCAAGCCCAACACACCAGAATGGGCAGGTAGGATTGTCATTCAGAAGAACTAATAGTAATGAAAGAGCCCTGCTCAATCATAAATGCCCTGAGATCATTAATGATACCTGATGATTCACCAATACATTAATGAAAGTGACTTGACTTGATTTAAAAGCTTTGTAAAAAAGGGGATATTTGTGGTGAGAAATAAATGTAAAAATTGTCATTTAGTGTCAGAAACAGAGCCAGGACCCAGTTGTGGAGAGACTAATGTTCTCACCGTGAAAGACACAGGTAAGCTGCTGTTGTACCATAGTGTGTAAATAAGCAAACATTATCACTGAAAAAAATGCTTTTCTTACTTAGTATCTTACTTGTTTCCAGTTCAAATATCTAAATATTCTTAATTCAAGATACATTTACTAGACAAGTGAAATGGCATAAGAAATGATGTCTTGTTTTCTGGAAAAAAAACAACCTAAAACTTAAGTGATTTTGTTTTTTTGTTGTTGCTTAAAACAAGCTAAATCTAAAACAATTATTTTTCTTACCCCGTTGGCAGATAATGTAGCTTGTTTTAAGCAAAAAAATCACTTAATTTTGAGGTGTTTTTTCATACTTGTTTAGTAAATGCATCTTGATGTAAGATTTTTTCTTTAGATTTTTGTACTGGAAGCAAGACAAAAATACTTTCGTTTTTTTTTTTTTGCAGTGATCATATTAGTTACAATATAACAACTTTCTATGCCCAAGTGTTAATAGTGACCCATTATGGTTTTAATCAAACGATTGAAAGGGAATAGGATAAAAGTAATATGCCTGCATATTTTGCCATTTGGATTTTTAATTTTTAATTTGCCTTGATTTAATTCAATGTAAACGTGCTTTCCATGTCAAATATGTTAAAGATTACAATATGGTTTTATTGTGATTAAATACAGGTGCACTTGAGTCTAGGGATACAGAAGGAAGTGTGAAAGGGAGAGCAGAGTCGACTCAGGGACAGATAACAGAGTCAACAACTCAGCAGCAGAACCCAGAACCACAAGCTAGGAACAATGCAGATAAAGATGATTCTGTTGATAGTTTTGATTACTTTGCTCGACCTCAGTCACAGGATATACATACATGTTTTTCTTATCATCCTCAACAAATCCCAAATGTTCCTATACCAAAGGTTTTCAATAGCAAAGATGGAACAAACCGCAAGTGGCTAACTTACTGTGAAACAAAACCAATCTCTGTACTGTTCAGTTTGTTTGGCATTTGCACCTTTGGTAAGTGATGGCCCTTTCATAAAGGGAAGGCATGAAAGACTGGAAACACATTCACCAAAGGATAGTGGAACATGAAAAAAGTAAGACACACAGAGATAGTGCAGATGCTTACTTTCTGAAAATACAAAAGGCAGATGTGAAAAGCCTGTTGACTGGCAACCAAATGTCATAACGTGTTGCGCAAGTGAAAAAGTAACGCCAGGTGATGGAGCGTATAGTGGACGTTGTTGTATTTGTTGTCATAGGCAAATGTGGCCTTAGCTACAGGGGAGATAAAGAAGAGGGAGCCTTTAGCTTAGAAAACATTGCTGTTAATCATGGTAACGTCCTGGAGTTGATTCTACTCTTGAGTAGATATGACATTTGCCTCCAACAGCATGTTAACACTTGCACTGAAAATAGCAAAAAGCAGCATGAAACTGGTGCAAAAGGCAGACGCGCTCTAGTTACTCTGCTGTCAAAAGAGACGATAAATAAATTTGTGGATGTCATTAGCCAACTGATAAAGGTGACTATAGCAGAAGAAGTGAGACAAGCTGGCATGTTTTCAGTTCAAATTGACACAACCCAAGATATCACCTCCAAAGACCAGTGTTCAATCATACTTCGATATGTAACAGATGTCATTCACGAAAGACTGAGTGCTATGGTGGACTGTGAGTCATCTACTGGCCAGAATTTTGTAGAGCTTCTGGAAAAAGTGCTACTGAACCTTGATATTGACATTGGCACATGTGTGGGCAACTCAACAGATGGTGCAGCTAATATGCAGGGTCAGTTTAGGGGTTTTTCTACACTCCTCTCTGAGCATTCCCCCAATCAGGTTCATATTTAGTGTTATGCACATCTTTTGAATCTTGTACTGGCAGAGACAACAGGCAGTGTTGTGGAAAGTGCGTCTCTGTTTTCACTGCTTAACAATGTAGCAGTTGTTTTAAGAGAGTCACACAAGCGCATGTAGAAGTGGGAGGAGAAGAGTCAGGACAAGCATCACAGACGACTGTGCCCAATAGGGCCAACTAGCTGGTGGGCTAAGGATCAGGCCCTAAGTAAAGTGTTTGGGTGCTTCGGGAATCCTCAGGAATGCTTGTTTTTTGAAGTGCTCATGACTTTAGACACCATTATAGATGACAGTACACAAAAGCCAACTGTGAGGGCCAAGGCAAAGGGATTCATAGAAGGCTTTTTGAAGTATGAGACAGTGGTCACTGCTCAACTCTGAGCTTACATCCCCCCCTTTCAAAAATACTTACTGACAAAGGGAATGGATATCATCACAGCTCAACGTCTGGATGAGGGGACAGAGGAGAGTCTCAGGAAGTGTGCTAGGGACTTTGAAGGAGATAAGTGTGCAGCTGATAAGTTTGTGAAGTGGGCTAATGGAAAGTTGCAAGAGGAGGAAAAGTGTGAGCTTGTAGTGCAGGCTGCCTTTTCTGAGAGAAGGATCAGAAAAAAGAAAAGAATGCCAGGAGAACTTGCAGAAGATGAGCAGTTAGCATCAGCTGATACAGACTTTGAAGTAAAAGTACACAATGTCATTGTAGACACAGTAATAGGCAGTATCCAAAGGAGGTTTTCTGCTAATGCAAAATTTTGCCTGTTTAGACCCTAGAAACTTTGCTCATGTGAGGGAAAATGGACTCCCCAGCTCAGCTCTGGAAGAAATAAGCAAATGTCTGCTTATGTTTGACGACAGGGCTACAGTTGGCACATTATGTGGTGAACTGTACAGCCTTGCATCTCAGTGGGACAGACTAAATATGTTCCCTCTGGAGGGTTACATTGTCAGGACAGCTAGTGAAATCCCACAAGGAGGTGATGAGGATCCTTCCATGGAACAGCAGGATGTCGAACTAGAGAGCAAAACGTGTTCCTCCTGTAAAAACTGTGTCATTTGTGTTCATCTCATTCTCTCTCAGTACAATCTACTAACTGATGCCTACCATGTGATTGGACTCGCCTACAAGTTGCTATTAACACTATCCATCACACAAGTAGCCTGTGAGAGAAGCTTCTCAACAGTGAAATTCATTAAAAAAAAAAACAGGCTCAGGAGCACTTTAACCCAGAAGAACTTTGAGGCGTTCATGCTCATGTGCACTGAGAAAGAAATTCTCATGTCTTTGGACAACGACACTGTGATAGATAAAGTTGCAGAGACCAGTGCTCTGCTCAGGCGTTTATTAATGTTTTAGGGTTGTCCATGTTTCCTTGAAGCTAAACTTATGCAGAGGAAAAAGAGAAGAAACAATCATTAGAAAGTTATACTGTGAAAAAAAGTCAGATAACAATACAATGCTTGTTTAATTCTTTAACTAATGTTCTCATATAGAGAGATGATACTGTCATTAGAAAGTGCAATACATTTTATTTTAATCTTTATTTTTTATTTTGTTTTATATATTTGTTTTTGTTCATTTCAATGTTTGGATATTTATGAATACTAATTCTTAAAGAAAATAGATTCTGATACTGTCCTTAGGCTACTGTTTTTGCACTGAATTGGAAATGATGATATTTTTCAAAAATACAATGAATTACAAGGCTGTAGAGAACAGTGCGCCTATTGCAGACTTATATTCTGAGGTTTTAATTACATTATTTTAATATAGTCAGTCGTGAACTAAAGTGGGCCGGTCTATGGCATGAAACTCCAGGGCTGAAAATGAGTCCCAATCCGGCCCTGGTGCAGAGTGCGGATGTCAAGCAGAGGACTTCTGCTGTGTTCACAGTTTGGGATTGAAAAAATACGTTCAATCAGAGACAGAAAAAAATTAAGGCATGCTGCTTCCATAATTACCACACAATACATGATTCATCATCGGGAGGAACAAGCTCACAAAACACCTCTCCTTAAGTGTGACTTAACTAAAAACTTTAGCCAAACTCATTAAAAAAAAGAGTTTGTTCGATCTGTTACTTTTCTTCAAATGTTTTTAGTTTTAAACAACATGTAGCTGGGTTAGTCAATGGTATTCCCTTGCTTAATGTATTTATGTAGGAGCTGAGAGTTATGGCTCAGGGGGGAAATCCACTAAGGTGTAGCAGAGACAGGATGGATGCCCTTACCCTTCCTAATTAAGTATTCATTAGACAATAGTGGCTTTGGAACTAGCTAATTGGACCTGTTTTCAAGAAAATTGCACATTGTGACACTGAATCTCTCTCACTGGAGAACTGATCTTGTATCAAAAATGTCATGACATGTTTTCAGAGGAAGTCTTAACTTAAAACTAGGGCTGCAACTTATTTTCATTATAGATTCATTTGCCGGTTATTTTCTTGATTAATTGTTTGGTACATCAAATGTCAGAAAATACTGATAAAGTTCCATCCCAGTTTCTCAAATTCCATCCAAAACCCAAAGTTATTCAGTTTATTAAGATATGAGAGGCTGGAAACAGCATTTTATTTTTGCATTAAAATGAAATGAATCCAAATAGTTTAGCGATTATTTTCCTCATGGATTAGTCAACTAATCTCTGCAGCTCTACTGTAAACATCTGGGCTGTAGGTTCAATTCCAAAATTCATTACATTATTACCTGCCTGTACAGACTATAAATGGATGTTTATTTAAGCATTAAAATCATCTATATTTTATAGATGAAAAAAAAGAGAGTTTATAGTCCCAGCTCTAAGACAGTACAACCATGCTAAACAGGCCTTTGATTAGCATTGTAACCTTCCATTTTATTAGAGTTACAATAGAGGCCTTGAAAGCCGGCCACAAGGTCTACCTGTTCTGGCTGCTACCTGAGCACTAAACACAAACACAGAAAACACTCCTGCATCCCTCTTAGCTCTACATTAGCGTGCTCTCTTGAGCTTCGCATTCAGAAAAGCTTTTAGGCACAGAGCCGTGCTCAGTCAGTGAACAACAACCAACCTGAGGATGTCTTCCACAATAAAGCCCTTTGACCTAGCCAGCTGGGTCAGAAAGCTTCTCCTGCTGCGGCCCATTTTCCTCTCCACCAGGTACATCCTGACATCCTCAAACTTCACTTCTTCACGCCTGGGGACATCAGCTTCCGCTGGCCTTGACCTTTTCCTCACACGAGGCACAATAGGAGTGTGGAACATCTCTCCTGAGGTGAGATATCTGAAGTATTTCTGCACCTCTAGGAATTTCTGCTTTTGTTGTTGTGTGCCACTTACCTCTCATCCAGGAAAAAACACCCACTTTTGGTAATGACAGTTGTTTATTTCACAGTTGTAGCTCTCTTGCCAGTGTGTCAGTTGGTTAGAGTTGGCAGACAGGATGTTGGCAACAGGTGTTGAGGAATTGGTGTTTACCAAAAACCACCTGCCAAGATGGAAATGATTGAGGATGGGAGAAAGGAAGATAAAAATACCCTGTTGGCAAGTATTCACTTCCTGTAAAAGTTGTTCTGCAAACACATGGTTTGGTTCGAAGTAAACAAAGCCTGATGCAGTTGCTTCTTAAAAAAAAAAAAAAAAATGAAGTGCCCTGAAAAGTTTCCATGCAGTTGGAACTCTGCTCTCTTGGCTGGAGTGACGCTTCACTCCTGGGAGATGCCTGGATTCTGGTCACCTCACAAACCCCTCACAGCTGTCCTGCCATGTCCGGTTCGTCTCGCCACTCACCGGCTCATTATGTTCGGACCAAGTCTGCACCATCTGCTCCGTCGCTTTAATTAGCTTACTGCCTAAAATGAGAGGCTTTGTAGGCATTTTCCCCTGAGATCCCACAAACTCATACACGCACACAGGTATAGTACATGCAGGGCCATTGATGATTAGGGACATTCATCCTGAGAAAAGAACTGCATGTGCAGTGGTCAGGAACATAAACTGAAAGTACATTCCTTTTAACTATTCTTTTTCTTTCCAAAGAGGTAATTACAACATGAGCCCCTGCCTTGTGTTGTTGTTTATCTGCTACAGCGGTCAACAACGGGACAAAGAAAAGGTTTAAATGTCACTTTGCTATAATTATCTACAGTAGAACAAATAGAATTGGTTTGTTGTTGGCTTAGGCGAAGGGGGGGGAAATCATTGCCTTGATTCCACTCTAATTGCAAAGCCTGTTAATTTTTTCATTTTAATAAGCGCACCTTGCCTCTGTCAGCTAGACAGAATTTATTACACTAGTCTCATTAGCGTAGGGTTCTGAGGTGTTACCGGGTGTCACAGGGCAGACGTGACTAATTGTTGGACTATTTACCCCCCTCCAGTCGCTCAGCTGTGTTTGAAGGTGCTGGTCCCTATTCAAACTGAGACAGATGGAATTCTACCATCACTAAGACAAATGGCTCTCACACTGCCAGCAGCAATCACTGCAAAGAGCAATGAATCCAATTTGTCAACTTTCTTCCGTAGCTCTGTGGATGCATGTCACCATATTTAATCAATTTGGTTTAGATCTTATGCAGTTTACCTCTGAAGTGGGAAGCAGGTGGTGGGAATGACGTCACAGCCGAGTTGACTGTGTTCCAGTACAAGTCTGAATAACAGTGGGGTTTGCACTAGCCAGGTTAGCCATTGTTAGCAATACCAGTTAACGCATCACTGTATTTTGTGCATATAAACAGCGTAGCACAGGTAGAAGATGAGTACTAGTGTCTATTACGGGTTTGCTGAGACACAAATAAACTAAATAAATGCTCATTTGAAAATTTTAATTTAATTTTCTAAGACTTAACCTGGTGTACAGTAGACAATGTTTAAATGTTATTTAAAATGAAGAAAATCAAAATGCAATATCAACAATGCAGCCTAATTTTCAATCTATGCAAGCAATATTTGGGCTCAAATTAAAATGCTAAAATCGCTATTTCTACACCACTAACAAGGCTCAAAATAGCACCACACTTCAACGGTAGCATAATGAGGGTCCCTACATGTAAACCGAAGCACTGAGAACTTTGTAAGTGTACAGACAGTTTATTAAAAAGATAGATTATAAAGACAGTAGCGTTCATGTTTACATGCGGGCACCATCTTAGAAAACAGTCATGAGCAGTCGTGAACGCTGTGTTTGAGCTATGTTACTGGTTACTGGTTGCACGACGTTCGTTGCTTGACTGCTCACGACTGTTTTCCAAGACGGCTTGGTTTACATGTAGGGACCCTCATTATGGTACCGTTGAAGTGTGGTGCTATTTTGGGCCTTGTTAGTGGTGTTGAAATAGCGATTTACCCTCTGCCCCGAAAGCTAGCTAGCAGCTAACGGATTTGCGGTAGCTTGTTTAAAGCTAGAGACACATTTGATTCGCATGAAACCATGTCCCAGAGAACGTTTGACTCGGTACACATATGTTATTAACCCTTAGGTTCATTTTGCGCCGGAAGTGTCCTTTACTTAAACTTAATTACTTTTTTGGAGTTCAAATTTACCAGTGTTAGTTTTTCTCAACACCTGTCAGTAGCGTTAGCCATCAACTCTCACAGGATCTTTTTCCAACTATAGTGTAAGTGTAACCTCTATATCAACACTGTAATGTGTAAATATAGCTCTTATGAATTACTAACATTTTCTTTGAAGTTAAGTTTGCTAAACTAAAGAGGTCACGTTTGGGTAAAAAAACAACTTTTAAACGTGCACCACATGTGTGGCGAAGTTGGTTAAAAGCCAATACAAATTTAAAACGTTTAAAAGGCTTAAATAAAAAGTTAAAGCTGACACCGCCAAGGTTAAGAGGGGCCTAGGTCTCAATAAAAAGACTACACAGGTACTAAAAAATCAGGGGTTAGCAGAGTTTTAAAAACAAATCGGAATTATAAGTTCAGATTTATCACAATAAAAAGATTAAAAACCCTCAACAGTTCTTGTATTAGATGTCCCTCAGGCTCTCCAATGGCTGCAGCCTGGATCCTTGAGAACAGGGGGAGCGTCACTCAATAAGTATCACACAGGGTACAAATACAGGCCTCATAGGCCTACATGTTTCATTGAAAAGAGTGGTCCTTAAAAACAATACAGGCAAAAGTGTTGCATAGGGAGCACAAACACATGCCAGTGTCGCACAACAATGTCCCTTACTACCCACACTGGCCTTGACTCCCAGTGCCTGCCGCTCACCTCTTTCACTACACACTTTGCCTGGGTGATAGGGTTCCTGCTATCTACCCAGGCTGGAGTCTTCAAGCCAAATGGACACAGTCTGATGCGCTTCAGGTTCCGGCGAATCCTCCTCCAGCCCTACATCTCCTGTGCCTGTGTAGCCGGTTCAAATTGTACGCGTAAGCGACAGCGTTGCGCTATGAAACCTATTATTGTCAATGGCTTGCGCACGCAAGAACTGGCCTGCAAGCGGAATTTTGCCGCTTAGCCGCTCTTGCGCATGCCGCGGTCAAAGTTCAACATGGTTCAACTTTGTGACTGAAAAAAAAAGAAAACACAGAATACACGTGGATCCACAAATGGAACATGAACGAGAGGTTGATTTTAGCCGTCAGCGATCTCCCAGAGCTGTACGACACAAGTTTGAGGTCGTACAGAGACCTCAGACACAAAACTATGCTGTGGAAGCATATTTCCACCATAATAGGCATGCCAGGTGTGTAGCTTATTGTAGCCTCTTAATTTAAATCATTCAGGTTTGTTTTAGCTATGTGAAATGAACATGGACATGTTTCCACTGAAATACAATCATAACTATGTTACATTTTTTCCTGTTACTTTGGTGCATTTGTCAAATCATAATTTGCATTTGCACAACAGTGAGTACATTTCTTAAAACAATTGGTGTAAACTGCACCGCATAGTGACTGACCTGCAAAAGCATGTATCTTGCTGGAAATCTTTTGTTTATGTGTCCAAAGCAAGTATTTATACCAATGACACAATCAAACTGATAAGTCCTTCCGCCATTGTTTATACCAAGATAGTGAAACTGCTTTGTGTTGCTGTCCATATTTAACAGTTCACTCTGGAAGTATAGTCTAATGAACAATGCACATGAAAGGGAGCACTATTCCCTATGTGACAAAGTTAAACATTATTGTCATCTCTGATCTGAGAAATGCACCAAAGCAACTGAGAAGAACTGTAGCCTACTGTTGTGAGCTGCGAAAACCAAATACCAAGTTGATTATACAGCTCCATACAGGTATTTGTAGGATACATTTGTATTTGTATGTTTATATGAAGTAAAATATGTTTGGACTGATTGACACAAGTCATGTTCGTTTTCATTGAAGTTCACATGTAGGTAGTTAGGTATATGGCCTTTACACATAATAACTACCCATGTACAAGTGTGTAAGCTCCAGTTTTTTAGGAATTAATTGCACATATGCATTAAACAAAGTGTTTCCCAGGGTATGAATGAATGATGAATGTATGAATTTAGGCTCATGGCTTAGCTTTATTATACCCAACTGCAATGACTGCAGACCTCTTACTTATGTATGTAAACATGCAATGACAAGAAATGAAAATAATCCACACATGTCTTCATCTATTTAGAGGAGGAGTGTAAGAAAAGGTGGAATAATTTAAGGGACAGGTACTTAAAGGAGAGGAGGCAACAGAGAGAAAAAAAAGTGGTGCAGGGGCAGACCACAAAAGTACTTGGAAGTATTTTTCCATACTGTCTTTTCTGGAGCCACACGTCATAGAGAGAGCGACAACATCAAACCTCTCCCAGTCCTGGTGTCAGTCCCAGCCCCTGTCCCAGTCCCCACAGCCCCTGTCCCCACAGGAGGGGTGCTCCACCTACACTCTGTGCCCAAGACGTGCAGCTAGAAGGTTGTCAGATTGTGGATGACACACCGCAGGCTCCTCTGGACTCTGTAGATCGCAGGGAGCCACCAGCAACCCTGCAGGCTCCCCCAGCAACCCTGCAGCCTCCCCCAGCAACCCTGCAGGCTCCTCCAGCAACCCTGCAGGCTCATCCAGCAACCCTGCAGGCTCCTCCAGCAACCAGGGGCAGGCTCCTCCAGCAACATCCCAGTCTCAGCAGGGCTCTGGCAAGAGACGAAAGAAACAGGGGGATGAGTGTGATGACAGTGTCCTCAATGCGCTACAGCAAAATACAGATGACACAGAGCCGTTTCTGTTAAGCTTAGCCCCACAGCTCCGAAACCTGCCCAGGGAGAAGAGGAGTGAGGTGCAGATGGAATTTCTTGACATGTCCCGTGCTACAATGTGTTCATTTGTGATTTTGTTTTCCTATGCATGTCTTATTTATAGTTTCATGTGCTATTTATGTTACTGCACAAGTAATATGTTAAAGAAACACAGAAGTGGCCCCCCAAAAAAACAAGGCAAAAAAAAAGGAAAACACCAACCAACAACAGGTCTGCAAATGAAATATGACAGACAGAATTAATTCCATTTCTTTTTATAGATCTAGTAACCATTAATTAACTTTTCTGTTGTTGTGTATGTGTTTTTTATGTTACAAAATAAACTTCACATAAGTGACTGAATATGATGTGTGTATTTTCTGGGGGTGGATGAGTGACTGAGATATGATGAATGAAGTAATGTGTCCTTGTTATTATATCAGCTCATCACGTCATGTAATATGGACACTTGGGAAACAGCTTTTCAAAGAATAAGAGAGTGGCTCTTTAAAGAGCCTTTGTGTTCTTCCGTAGAAGTGAAGCAGCAGGTGTGGGTTGCAAAGACTTCAGGCCTCTGTGGTCCGAGGTATTGCTGCAGCAGGAGAGGAGAAGTACTGTAGGTGTTGAAAACCTCCCATATGGCTATGGCCTCTTGGGTGGAGTTGTTGGTCGATGACTCTCCCTACATTCTGTAGCGCAGTGATGGGGATGGCCTCTGATGGGCAGGGAGTTTCAAATGGGGAGTTCCACCACAGAAAATTGTGCAGAGCCACTGTTGCCTTCACAATGGCATCTGCATTTTCAGGGCTCACTCCAATGACACGGTGGTAGATCCTCTACTGTGCAGCAAGGATGCCAAAGGCATTTTCAACCACTCTCCTTACACGTGACAGGTGGCTGTTGAAGGTCCTCCTTGGCTGGGTGAGGTCCCTTCCAGGATAGAGCCTCAGCAAATTCCTCCTACACAAAATGATGATGGAAAGGACATGTGACTATAAAGATTACAATTTCAACAGAATACATTGTTGACATCACAATCTAATAATATCTAAAAATACATTATTGTTTAACACAGTGCTGGTCAAAATCTTACAATACATAATGACAATGTGAATGATGCTGTTAAATCTGTACATGCACTTCATACAAATCAAATACAACACTTACCTCAAGGGGAAAGCCTCATCCCCCACAAACACATGAGGCATGGGCCCCAGGTGTTCAGCGCCAGGGATGAGGGCATCCTCCGGAAGACTCAGCTTGTCTCCTCGCAAGGCTTCTCCAAACACAGAAGCTGCAAGGGTGCCTCCATCGCTGTTTCGCCCGAAGGCTCCAACATCCACCACCCTGAAAAGGTACCTTGCATCCGCGACCGCCAGCAGCACTATGGAGTAGGTTCCCTTATAATTGAAATACTGGGAGCCGGAATGAGGTGGTGCCTGGATGACCACATGCTTCCCATCTATTGTCCCCACACAGTTGGGGGAACTGCCACATCTCCCGGAAGCTCTGGGCGATCTCCTTCCAATGGGCAGCTGTTGGAACAGGCATGAATTCCTCCACCAGGCTATCTCAAATGGTTGCACACACCTCTGGCACAATGCCTGCCACAGTGGAGATGCCCACCCGGTAACTATTGGCAATGGTCTTGTAGGAGTCACCCGTAGCCAGGTATCTGAAATTACATTACATTCGGCAGACGCCTTTCAACCAAAGTGACTCCCAACATGGGAAACAATCAAGTTAGAGTATGATAAGTACAAGTTAGTG
Organism: Sander vitreus; assembly: GCF_031162955.1. Classification (NCBI taxonomy): domain Eukaryota; kingdom Metazoa; phylum Chordata; class Actinopteri; order Perciformes; family Percidae; genus Sander; species Sander vitreus. The sequence continues at coordinate 6,413,219 of NC_135871.1, read as the reverse complement.
CATCAGTGAGTGCTATTTCCATAAAGTGAAGTGTCAGTTGTAGTCAGGTGATAAGTGCTAGAATTAGCTAGGCTAGTTGTAGGTAGTGCTACAGGAAATTAGTTCATCATTCAAGTTGAAAGATGCAGGCACAACAATGCAATTCTTACTTTAGCCATCTGTTCTGTGCAACAGTCTATAAATAATAAATCATAATCGACGCTAGCTTATTACTATCGACACAATAAGTAACATGGACGGAATTCTAATCACCACAGGCTAGCGTAGGCCTACTAAGCAAGAGAGAACCTTGGCAACAACATTCCATTCATGCGTACCTTATCACTCAGCTGATGCTAATGTTGCTACAGATGACAGATTTGACAGTGTCATATAAAACACCTACCTCAGACAAATTGCCAGACGCTCCGTTGGAGAAATGGGCTTTCAGAATGTTGTTCACATCCGGGAAATCTCCTCAGCAGACTGTCAAATTGCTCCCTGTTGAGCCGAAAGTACCCCTGGAACCGGTCACAGTGAAAGCGGAACTCCTTCACCAGCCAAAATTCCCCCAACTGCTCTCTGGACCTGAGGTTCTCGTGCACCCACACCCTTCGTGCTGCTGCTGCGGCTGCCTTCCTCCGTCTTCTCCTCACAACCAGGGCAAGTGCCAAGGCTTTCTTTTGGTTCAAAGATAGGAACATCTTCGCCACCAAATTGCTACTGGAATCACTGTGTATCCTACGCAATGTCACATGTACTACACGTCTGATGTATACACCGAACGCAGACGTGACGTGCATTAAATATTGGTGCATGTATGACGTTAATTTAGAAAGTCTTGCCTATTTTGCGCTGAGCCTGGCGGCAAGCACAACAAATATATTTTGGGAATAAGACACAACCTAGCAGCGAGCGCAGCGCATGCCGCGTACAATGTGAATGGCCCCTGACAGACAGGATTATAACTGCAGTGTTTAGTAGCACCACAAGGAGGCGCCTTCCTTTGTTACTATGGTGATGTACTAGAGTGAAGACGTGCAGCTGCAGTTCTTCTCTCCTTGGAACGACAGTGATCAAGAGAGACTTCACTAACGAGTTGGTACTACTGCTCATGTATGAGCAGTAGTACTGTACATATGTCCAAGGACCCTTTGACATGGGACTCATAGAATTCATGGTGCAACCGGTGTCATGCCCAGGTCCATCGTCCTCTTTTCCACACGTTTATCGGTGTTTTAAGCCCCCAACGTCTCCTTCCAGGCAGCGCTGCCTAGGATAGGCAATGGTTATGGTTAGGGTTAAGGTTAGGGTTAGGTGCCTTGAAGTCAATGGTCGCAGCGCTGCCTTTAAGTCGATTTGGCAATGGTTAGGGTTAGGGTTAAGGTTAGGTGCCTTGAAGTCAACGGTCGCAGCACTGCCTGGAAAGAGACATTGGGGGCTTAAAACACCATTGAGCGTTCCACACCACGGCCCTCATTTATCAACCTAACGTAGAAACCAGCGCAGATATGAGCGCAGAAATCCTCTTACGTTCGTATCACACCAATCAGAGCGTAAGAATGGTCGTACATTGATAAATGCACTTACAAAGTTCTCAATACATCGGTTAACATTTAGGGACCCTCATTATGCTACCGTTGAAGTTTGGTGATATTTTGAGCCGTTTTAGTGGTACAAAAGAGTGATTTGTTTTTACTTTCCCTGTACCCCGAATACTAGCGTTGTAAGCTAATCAGCGGTCCACGCTAGCGTCTTTCAAGCTACAAACACATTCGATTAGCATGAAAACATGTCCCAGAGAGTGACAGAGTGGGTACACATCTGTTAATAACCACTAGGTTTGTTTTGCGCTGGAATTGTCCTTTAATAGAACACATGGTGAATTACAACCATTAGCCATTATTACAGCTACAGGACCTCGGGAGAACAGCGTCCATTATGCGCGTTCATCATGCCTAGTTTAATAATTCTGGATTCGGCTACTAATGAATGTTAAAAATTTTACAAACAAGGACCCTTTAAGTAAATTGATGTACCCCAAAAAAAATTATCTGCTGAAATAGAAGTTTCTTTCACCATGCAAAGTCTATGTGAAAAGTCTTTCTGGGCCATGGGGTGCAGTTCCACCGTTATCTGCTAAGCCCATGGTGGCTTTAAGACATGGCGCTCTTACTGGGGGCTTGCATTTTGCTGCTCAGGGAAGGAAGAAGAAGTGCTGCGAGCAATACGTGATTAGATTAGATTAGATTAGATTAGACTTGACTTTATTGTAATTTGGCTTTTGACACCACAAGTTATCAAACATCAATCATGCAACACACTAAAACTACACACCATTAAACATACAAAGACAATTGTGCAGTTAAAGCTGTAAGCAGCGTTGGGACGGGCCCTCGCGCCTTTGCGCGCGTCAGGGTTACTGGCGGACGCCGCTCCTTGTGACCGTGCATTTGCTCGGCACTCAGACACTGCAAATCGTCACAAATGAAAAGGTAACTCTCTGCTGTTATGATACCTCACACAAGACTCTATGTCATACAGTTCATTAGCTGTGAAAGGGGAGCATGGCCAAAGCATAGGGGTCGGGGCAAACCTTTACCAATAAAAAAGGAAGTCTCTGCTGAGTTCATTGATACCTCACATAAGACTCTACCTTAAACGGTTCTAATGTTATGAAAGGGTCGTGGCCTGAGTAAATGGGCATGGTTAAAGTATAGGGGGCGGCTCAGTATCACATGTAGACCACACAATATAATTTTTATGTAAATTGGATGATGTTTGTCATATAAGGCTGATTTCCTGTTGCGCTATGACCAAAAGTCAATATTGGCCTGTATATGTCCTCAGGCCTGGACTCTTGTTGATTGTGGGAAATTTCAAGCAGATATGACAATGTAAACTGTAGTTACAGCCACTTTCTCGTTCATCGCTAAACACTCAAAATGGCCGCCACGCCCACACCGTTTGACGTAAAGTTTTTCTTTTAATAACTTTTCATCTTTAAGGTGTTGAGATGGTACAGACCAAATTTGAGGTCCATCGGATGAAATCTCTAGGAGTTCGTTAAAGTATAGCACCTTGACTTTTAGGCCTACTTCCTGTTGCCACTAGAGGGCGCTATGACTTTGAGTAAATATCGGCCTTTAGATGTCCTCAGGGTTGGACTCTTATGAATCCTGAAAAGTTTCGAGCCAATTGGACAATGTACACTTAAGTTACACCCACTTCCTGTTTCGATGTCGAAACGCAAAAAATGGCCGCCCCGCCATGGCCGTGCCCTATGACAAAAAGTTTTTCTTTTAATAACTTTTCATCTTTAACGTCTTAAGATGGCACAGACCAAATTTGAAGTTAATCGGATGAAATCTCTATTAGGAGTTCATTAAAGTACGACATGTGGAAATGGCCAAAATCGCACTAATTTTGAACTTTCCATTAAAAATGGCAGACTTCCTGTTGGGTTTAGGGTATGGCTCCAATGAGCTTTTTTGTACGACTTGACATGATACATATGTGTACCAAGTTTCGTGAGTGTACGTTAAACGTATTGCAGGGGCTAAATTTTTTTACTTTGTAGGGGAGCGAGCCATTTTTGTGCGTCTATTCCCGAGACCCTTAAAATACATAAATCTTCACAAGGCTTGACGCGACCTCCAATTTTGGTGAGTTTTTGAGTATGTTAAGCCCCTCAAAAAGGCAATTCATTTGCCGTAATAATAATAATTCCTTCAGTTTCAATAGGGCCTTTGTCGCTGTCGGCGCTCAGGCTCTAATGAGCAGAAATAGCAGACGGAGGAAAGGAGGTAGGTAACAGTACTTTCCTTGTGCAGTCATTTTGCATTCAGTATGACATGGGGATTAAAAGACCTCTCATATATACTCCGGCTCACCATCTGGACTCTGACTCGATGGCCAGACGAGAGCAACTCAAACTCTGAGTTTAGTGAGTGTGAGGCGTCAACAGATATCTGCCTGGCCTTCCTGAGTACCCTACTGTCAAATACATCATCGCCTGCCTTTGTGGCCTGCCAATCATCTTCACTGCAATATTAACAATTTTGGAAAGCTTGTTTTTGTCTTTCACATTTGGGATGCCATATCAAGCTGTTATGTTAAACCGTAAAAAGGCATTGGTTGGCTCTCTTAAAGGTGAACTATTATGCTTTTCTGTATTTCCTGTCATATCTATAATGTTGTAATCTCAGATTTTCATTTCATTTAAATGTGACCAGAGCTTCAAATAATGAGGCAAACATAGTTCAGAGAAATCCCTGTGAGCTTAAACGTTCAGATTTCCCACTGTTCTGAACGCTCTGGTTTCAACAGAATTTTCTACTCTCGGCACACTGAGCCGGCCTTCTATGATTGGTCATCTGCTCCAGGTAGGCATAACTGGAAAACTGAAAATACGTAATGATCTCATAATCAAAAATGTACAGATGGCTTAGTAATACATTTTCATTGAACATTTTAATAGTGTATTATTTATTTACTTATTTCAACAAATAAAGAAGGAAATGGAGAGTACTCTTTTCTGTGTATTTTGCCACTTTCTTTGTGACCTGTTTGAGGAGCTAGCTACCCTCACTCTTACATTACAGAGGAACCATTTGATTATCCCCCAAGCCACCTCAGAGTTGAGAAAAGCAGTAACCAGACTGGAGACACTCAAGATAAGGCCAAAGCCAGGCGGCCTGCTTGAGAAAATTCAGACCTCACTTGCTCAGCAGCAGTGTGATGAAATGAGATTCCAGGGAACTCATTTATCAACAGTGCTTAGAAAATGTTCTAAATTCTGTCTTACGAATGAAATGAAGTATGTGCTTAAGTACAATAAAAAAATCAGCATTTATCAAATGTGCGCAAGCCAATTGTACGCACATCAGTAAGTACTTAATCTTGATGAATCCCACCTATTCTTAACGACCATGCTTGTTCATGTATGGTCATTGGCATTCAGAAACGCCTCCAATTAACCATATATGGTAACAACACATCCCTTATTCAACCACGTGAATGTGTTTTCTCCCTCACCGCAATAATGGCAAAGAGAGCAAAGAAGAGGAACTTCTCATACAGAATTGAATCCAACCAACAAATGTTGTTTGGTTCACTCAGTGCAGGAGGTATTACAAACAAAAGAAAAATGCTGCATGGGAGAAGGTCACAAATATCATGACACAAATCCAGCAGTACATTTTTGGGGAAGCGGCACCTACTTAGAAGCCACTCTGTGCCCTCGCCAAGCAGATTAACGCGATCTTTGAGTGCATTGTTTGCCACAGTGCAAGATAAGCCATTGCACTATATTTATATATATTAACCTTTGTCACAGCTGTCTTTTATAGGGTTTAAAACCAATGAGGTAACTTGTCTCTTTAAAACTAGATAAATTACTAATTGAGTGTTTTCTAATAAAAGGAAACACAGGACGTGTGGATGTTGATTGCGTTGTGCATACTGTGACATTCTTAAATGCTTTTTATTTGTAATATCACTATTCTACCACTAGATTCTGTTCGTAAGCATGGCCAAAACTGTGCTCATATTTACATACATTCCTAAGTGTAAGTACAAGTTGGTAAATTTCACACTTTACATACGCACACACCTGTGTTTACGCACAGGTTGATAAACGAGGCCCCAGGTGTGGTTAGGATAAGTCAGTGTGTAGGGAATTACACTGAAGGGTAACGTCCTAGGCCTCACACATTCAGAGCTGAAGAAGCACGTGGAAGCTGCCATCAGGATCAGTGTGGATGCTACAAAAGGGAGGTTGGGTGGTTTGAATCAGAATCAGAATCAGAAAGGGCTTTATTGCCAAGTACGTTTTTGCACATACAAGGAATTTGTCATGGTGTTGTTGGTGCATGTCACACATTCTCAAATATAAGGATAAAAAAGAATATGAACAATATAAGTATAAACATATACACACAGTATGTATTAATAACGATAAAATAAATGTAAATAAATAATAAAATAAGTTAAACAGTAGTAAAAAGGAACGCTACAGCAGAGTAGGTACAGTGGCGTGAGGAGCCAGAGGTGGAGTGTGGAGAGAGTCAGAGTGGGTACCGGGCCTTGTTGATAAGGCTAGTGGCGGAGGTTAAAAAACTGTTTATGTGGCGTGTGGTTGAGGTCCTTATGGACCTCAGCCTCCTGCCAGTGGGGAGTGTCTCAAAGAGTTTGTGGCTGGGGTGGGAGGGGTCAGCCACAATCTTTCCAGCACGCTTCAGAGTCCTGGTGGCGTACAGGTCCTGGAGCGGTGGCAGATTGCAGCCAATCACCTTTTCTGCCGACCGAATGACACGCTGCAGTCTGCCCTTGTCCTTGGCAGTGGCAGCAGCGTACCAGATGGTGATGGAGGATGTGAGGATGGACTCAATGATGGCTGTGTAGAAGTGCACCATCATTGTCTTTGGCAGTGTAGCGGCCCCTTGGATTTCTTGATCAAAACGCAGAGAGTTTCAAATGGGTGTCGGTTTATTTCTTCCTCTCAACGAGCACCATGCACCATAAGCACCATGAACACCGTGAAAACTACAGAATAAAACAGAAGAAATACAAAATGCTTCTATGTAGTTTCACAAATAATTCGCACATAAATCATGTTCACATATTAATCATGTTTACACCCAATACAAATCATTTTAACATTTTAACTAATAACCAATATGAAATATGAAATGAAAAGTTTTTAAACTATTATGACAAATAAAATATCACATGCTTCTTTTAAATGAAATACAATATATTATAATTGTTCACAGAAAGAATATATTGCTTTTATCTTGATGACATGTGCAATTAACCCATAAACAAATGAAGTAATGACATTCTCTTTTCCTTAAACAAAAGAGAACAAAATCCCCTCATTCCGCTCTCCAAGGGCGCTAATCAAAGAGTTTCCTCCATCAGCTAGCATACTCTCTAGCTCGATACACTCTCACAGTTCGGAGCTCTTAGAAATAACAGGTACGAACAATACAAAAATAATAAAGTAAATCACAATGTAAACTCCTTCTTTACAGGATTCAAATGGATGAACATGATAAATAATTAATGTGTTTACAAGTTTTTACTGTTCCTCCAACGATGCGTGAGCACCACATTGTGAAGAGAGAGTAGCAGGAAGTTTAGCATCACAAAAACATCAGAAGAAGAAAACGGCGCTTTTCAAAATAAAAGCAGAACAGACCACAAGGTGGCACTGTAGAACTACAATGTCTTGTTAACACAAATATAATACTTTGTAGGAGAATATTAATGCAATTTAACAGACATTTACACTCCCACCAAATCCTAGTACAATGAATGAACAAATACACGAAGAGTAAATGAATTGTACAGGATTTCTTGACTCTAAGAAATGAATAGCCTGAAGTTAAGCTATCAAAGGTGTAACTATAACATCATGCATAATAAAGCAGTGTGTGCAGTGTTGTCAATCGCTTTCTTCTAATCAGTTCTCAAGGAGGAGCACCAATTTTTTGATTGGTTTCTCAATAACTGAGGACTTGGAGGGAGAATCTTGTTTTTATGAGGTTTCCTCTCCCCAACTTGCACTTTAACTTGACGAACTAAGCCATTACTACTTTGAACAGTCTCAATCACTGGCATTCAAGTTGCCAGTGATTTCTTGGGAGGTTGTCGTCTTTAATAATGACAATATCATTCACTTTGAGGTTGCGCTGAGGTGAGTGCCATTTCTGTCTCATGGATATGTTCAGCAGATACTCCTTTTTGCAGCGGCTCCAAAACTGTTCGATAAGATACTGAACTCTTCGCCACCTCTTTGTCGCATACAGGTCCTCCTTGACAAATACTCCAGGAGGAGGAAGAGCAACTTTAGATTTCATCATAATGAGGTGATTTGGTGTTATAGGCTCCAGTGCCTGAGGATCATTGATTCCATCCACTGTTAATGGGTGGCTGTTAACAATAGCCATGGCCTCATATAGCAGTGTTCTGAGGGAGGCGTCATCAAGTCGACCTGGGCACTGTGCAAAGGTGGCATTCAGCACTTTTCTAACAGTTCTGATCTGGCGTTCCCAGACACCGCCTGTGTGACTGTCAGAGGGAGCATTGAAGACAAATTCACACTGTTCTCAGTCAGGAAGATTTCCAGTAGCTTAGTGTCACATTGTTTAAGTGCTTCCTTGAGCTCATTTCTGGCGCCAACAAAATTAGAGCCTTGGTCACAGTGTAGTTGTTGAACAGCTCCTCTCAGGCTGATGAAGCATCTCAATGAGTTGATGAATGAGTCTGTTGACAAATCTTCGAGCATTTCAATATGAACAGCTCTAGAGTACAGACACATGCAAATCAAGCCATATCTTTTGTATTCTTTGCAGGCTGTCTTTCAGTCCATGCCGCTGTATGTGAAAGGTGCTGAGGCTTCGGCGCGTTCTTTGGGAAGTTCGGCCATTCGCTGTCTCTCTGTCGGCCGTTGCAGTTTCCTGCAAAACACAAGTGTGTGTCAGCTTAGCAACCAACTTGCTCCCACCAATTACCCAGAATCCATTGGCCCGAAGCTCCATTAAAGTCTGGCTTCGACCCTGATGGCATGTCTTAGCATGGAAATGGGACACAATCAACTTGGTGATGTGGCTGTTATTTGGTAAGCTGACTGGGTGCTTGACTTTGTGACAGAGTGATGACTGTGTCAGGAATCCTGCTTCCTGAGTTCACTTTCTGCCTGTTTCTGTTTTCACCTGTGAGTCTGTGTTTTTCTGAGTTCCTGAACGCATCCTGTCTAGTTGCCTGGCGACGAAGCAAGGCGGGAGAATCTGCAATCACACTCACCTGTTTCTCATCTGCAATCTGCACACTTGGTCCTGATCATCACCTCTCCACCATTTAAGCCGTGAACTGACATCCATTCCCTGCCGGATCGTTATCCTCACCAGTATGTTTGCTAGAGTGTCAGTTAGTAAGTTTGAGAAGTTTGTTCTGCTCTTTTGTGACGTTTTACCGTTGCTAATCTGCCTGTTCCTCTGTCTTCAGTTTTGTGACCGGGAAGATTCTCTCCATCACCGTCTGATCGTCTACATCACCTTTATTACTGAGTCTGCACTAATCCGTCAGCCGACGCAATTCCACCCACTGCCTCACCAGCTGGATTCCCCTGCTTCCACGTACCAAAACCAAATAAATACTTACCTTTTTTTCCACTCTACTTACCTTGTCCTTGTCTGCTTTTGGGTTCCTGTCTTAGTGAACGTGACAGACTGTTTCAATCTCCCACCAACACGGATGAGTCCTTCAGACCAGATAGGGTTGAGACGGAAAAGAGAGCTTGAGTTTGGAAGGTCTTTTTTACCCTGAAGCATCTTTATCTCCTGGGGGAAGGCTTGCTGCTGTACGATCTTAATCACTTCGTCTGCAGCCTTCTCACGCTCCTTAACAGTAACATACTCACGGTGTGGTTTCGGTTTAGACCCCAGCCTCTTGATTCTTGCAACTACTTTAAGAATTGTCGTCCAAGAGGAAAACTGACCTAGACGCCTGAGGATGTCATTGTAGTTTTTGACTTCTGTTGCAAGCACCTGAATTGTCTTGACTTCAGGATCACCAACGAGTAATTCTGATGGAGCGCTGGGTGTTAGAAGTAATTCACGCTCCCAGAGAAACTTTGGTCCTCGCAACCAGTTTGTTGAATGAATGTCTGAAGCACGAAGACCTCGGGACGCTTTATGTCAAGTTCACCTTTTAACATGACACTGACTTTTGTAGAAACTACAGCTGCCACGAGTTCTAGTCTCGGGATACTTGTGACCTTTGAGGGTGCAACCCTTGCTTTCGCCAACACGAGACTGCAATGGACTTCATCCTTGTCATTTTTGTACCTGAGGTAAGAACATGCACCGTATTCCACGCAGCTGGCATCCGAAAAATTATGCAACTCTACTCTGACAATGTTATGGAAGTCATATGGGTGGTAACATCTCGGAATTAAAACCTCTTTCAACTTGTGAAGACCATTTATCCACTCCTCCCACCGTGGCCTCATTTCTTCTGGGAGTGGATCATCCCATCCGATGCCTCTGTGACACAGCTCTTGAAGTATACGCTTTCCAGTTAGGCTGAATGGAGCGATGAATCCAAGTGGGTCATAAAGAGAGGCAATGACAGAAAGGCAACCATGCCGGGTTGAAGGCTGATCTTTCAAGCTGCTGTTAAAGCTGAAAGTGTCAGTTTTAATCGACCATTGAATGCCGAGTGCACGCTCTGATAGGGATGGATCCAGTCTAGAGGTTTGATGGTTGCTGCTCTTTCTGAGGGAACTAAGCAGGCGAGGGCTGCTTCCTCATTTGAGTTGAATTTATGAAGGCGTAGGCCTCCTCTTTTGCACAACTCCTGTGACTCAGTGATCAGTTTCTTGGCTTCCTTGACCGATGGGACGCTGACTAACTTTTATGTTGACCGTCATCAACATAAAAGTTTTTCTCCACAAATGTTGATGCTAGTGGATAGGTAGCTTTGTGTTGTCGTGCCAGATGTTTCAAGCCAAAATTGGCACATCCTGGAGACGAGGCGGCTCCGAAGAAATGAACCGCCATCCTGTATTCCTGTGGTTCCTTCTCCAAATCTCTACCTTTCCACCAGAGGAATTTCAGATAATTCAGGGATTCAGGAGTGACGGAGAACTGGTAAAACAATCTTTCGATATCACAGATGATCGCTACGGCCTCCTTCCTGAAGCGGCAAAGAACTCCTACCAGAGGATTGATAAGATCAGGCCCAGTAAGTAGAGTGTCGTTTAGAGAAACACCATGGAATTTGGCTGAACAGTCGAATACGACTCTTAGCTTGTCCGGTTTTCTGGGGTGATAGATGCCGTGATGCGGAAGGTACCACTCCGTCTCTTCCTCAGATGTTGTAGGGGCATCACCCTTGTTAATTGTTTCTTCCATGAATGTTTTGTATTGATAATAATATTGTTTATTGGTCTTTAATTTCTTCTGAAGACACTGCAGGTGAACTGTGGTTAGCCTCTTGTTGTTTGGTAGGTTGGGTGGACTGTTGCCCTTGAAAGGGAGGGGCATGTCATAATGTCCGTCTTTCTTCTGCGTGATGTTGTCACTGAGGAACTGTATGAAATGAACATCATTCTGGGACACATATTTATCTTCATAAGTTCTCTCAGTGAAGTCTGATTCTAGGGCTTTTAGAACATCTGTCGCCGATGGAATTGGCAGTTCTTTTACTGTGAGCCGATGCACAAAGCTTTGACTTCCTTGCCTGTCTAGGTGGGGGTTTGATGTGCCCATGATACGCCATCCTAGTTCTGATCTCTGTGCAAACGGTTGATTTTTGTCCCCAATGATAACCTTTTCAAAATAAAAGCAGAACAGACTACAAGGTGGCACTGTAGAACTACAATGTCTTGTTAACACAAATATAATACTGTGTAGGAGAATATTAATGCAATTTATCAGACATTTACAGGCAGGTTGGATTTCTTCAGCTGCCGCAGGAAGTACATCCTCTGTTGTGCTTTCTTGACAAGGGAGCTGATGTTCAGCTCCCACTTGAGGTCTTGGGAGATGATAGTTCCCAGGAAGCAGAATGACTCCACAGTGTCAATTGTGGAGCCACAGAGGGTGATGCGGGCAGGTGGGGCTGGGTTCTTCCTGAAGTCCACAACCATCTCCACTGTCTTTAGAGCGTTGAGCGCAAGGTTGTTTTGGTTGCACCAGGTCACCAGGTGGTCAGCCTCCCACCTGTAGGCGGACTTGTCACCATCAGAGATGGTCCAGGAGGGGGTCAGTGATGGCTTTGAGGTGAGAAAGCACAAGGCGCTCAAAGGACTTCATAACCACAGAGGTCAGGGCGAGGGGTCTGAAGTCATTAAGTCCTGTGGTCCTTGGCTTCTTGGGAACAGGGATTATGGTTGAGGTCTTGAAGCAAGCTGGCACGTGGCATGTCTCTAGTGAGGTGTTGAAAATGTCTGTGAACACTGGAGACAGCTGATCAGCGCAGTGCTTCAAGCTGGATGGGGAGACAGCATCCGGTCCATGAGCTTTGTGGGGATTCTGTCTTCTGAAGAGTCTGTTGACGTCTCTTTCATTGATGGAAAGAGTCGTTACTGGGGTGTGAGTGGGGGTGGAGGTGGAGACCTTCAAAGAGGGCATTGGTGGGGGAGCCCAGGGCCTCTGCTGAGGTGGGGGAGGTGGAGGTGATGCACAGTGGCTGTAACTGTAGGGAAGTGTCGTGGGGGATGGTTTCAGGACTGTCCTTTTGTGGGTCACTGTCACGTCGTTGCACCAGCCGCTGTTGATGTAGAAACAGATTCCTCCACCTTTAGTTTTTCTGGAGAGATCCGTGTCTCTGTCCACTCTGTAGAGTTGGAAGCCTGCCAGCTGCAGCGCAGAGTCCGGTAATAATCCACAAAGCCACGTCTCCGTGAAGCTCCAAACAGCAGATGAAGAAAAGTCCTTGTTTCTTGCCAACAGCAGTTGTAATTCCTCCAGTTTGTTGGGCAGTGAACGCACGTTAGAGAGGAATATTCCCGGTAACGGTGTGTGTAATCCTCGCTGGCGGAGACGCACAAGCGCACCAGCCGGTTTCCCTCTCCTCCGGCGTTTCGCTGCGTGAGCACACCTTTGACCAGAATGTCCAAAATTTTCAGTGAAGGGAGAAGAAAAGTGGGAAATAAGTCCGATGGTGTTGTTCTCCTGATGTTCAGGAGCTCTTCTTTGGTGAATGAGATCCGGGTACCATCGCAAGAAACAGAGTTGAAACACAAAACACAACAACACACCGTGTCACCCTTCTTCGGTGCCATCTTTTGTTTGGTGAAGGATGAGGGCTTCCACACAATACTGGATTCATTCAGAGTGCTCAAACCTGACACATGAATAGACACCTGAAGAGCAAGCCAACCCACTTACCTTTGGTGATGAAAGCGTGGCAGACCTGCTGAGGCATTTTGAGAAGCCTCCCAAATGTGCCCACCTCAACACGTCAGGCTACCATGAAATATGAAATTCCAAAAGATGTTTAGCCATTACATGCTGCAATAGGCTACCATGCATATTTGGAGTGAAACCACCTATCAGCCTCTGAACACAAGGCACTCAAAGACTTTGGTGGTAAAGGCTTTAGATTTAAAGAAAAATAAAAACAACATTTGCATGCATTTTGTATGATTTGAATAACATACACATTATATATATATATATATATATATATATATATATATATATATATATATATATATATATATATATATATATATATATATATATATATATATATATATATATATATATATATATATAGTAGGCAGCAGTTTTCAGATTACATTATGTGCTTACATAATTGCAAAAGGGTTCTCCAATGTTTTCTCAGTTAGCCTTTTAAAATTATATCAGATTAGTAAACAGAATGTGCCTTTGGAACATTGGATGAATTGTTGCTGATAATGGGCAACGTAGATATTGCATTAAAGATCAGCCACTTCTTTCTACGACAGTCGAGAACCCGATTGCAATTATATAAGCACATAATGTAATCTGAAAACTGCAGCCCTGATTAAAAAAACAATGCTACTGGTCTCAGCTGGTATTCTGTCTGTAATGGAGTGGAATGGAAATTTCTAAGTGACCCTAAACTTTTGACCAGTTGTGTGTGTGTGTGTGTGTGTGTGTGTGTGTATATATATATATATATATATATATATATATATATATATATATATATATATATATATATATATATATATATATATATATATATATATATAAAAAAAAATGTATAGAGTTGAAGGTAAGGATTAAAATAAATAATACATTTTGAATGAATGTCTTCCACCCTTAGAACATACTGGAGTTGGTGCAGATTTCAGCTGCCCAGAGGGAAAGAGGCTTTTTCTGCCCAAAACCACATGAAGAAATTCTACAAGAAGCTACCTTGGAGTGTCCACAACTGAAGATCTGATGCGGATCATCAAGGCAGGGCCTTCAGTGGAGTAGAATCCTGCTGTGGACCCTGGATGAGCTCAAAGCATGCCAGAAGACCTGCATACAACTGCTGGACCAGTGATATCCTTTGTGTCTAAACAAACTACACATAAACAAATACAAATTTTGGCATTTAGAACTAGTAAGAACTACTTTATTATTGACTGTTCATATGGTTTTATTTTAAAATTTAATTTGCCATATCTATGCACTGTATACATTAAATACACAACATCCATTACAGACAGACAAACAGATTACAATAGTATACAAGATTTACTATATACAATATTTAAACGAAAGTGCCAAGTAGACTTAAAACACACTAAAGTACTAAAAGCAAGAACAAGACTCCAAAGATGTTTTTTTCCAGTACCCTTAAAATAAGTTTAAAATCCCCTAGTGGGATCAAGCTGGACAGTTTTAGATCCTGCTGCAGTGTATTCCAGGTTGAAGGGGCAGTAAAAGAGAAAACCTTTTTGCCAAGCTCTGTCCGAACTGATGGGACGTTGAAGGAAATGAAGCCCTGGGAGCGTAAACAGGAACAAACCTCTCAAACAACAACAGACAAATGTGCAAGGGCGGTCAGACAAAACTCTGCATCTACATCTGCGCGCGCACACACACACACACATTCTCCAATTAAAATCGATCTTTGTTTGATGGTCTGATATTGATTATAAAATCCAGAAAGCCATCTTTTTCACCATGGATTTATAAGAATCAAAAATATTTGAGGGGTTGCTTCTTGCTTGTAAAATTTACAGCATAAGTTCTCTGAGAATCTCTTTTATATTCAAGAAAATTAGTACTGTAACTGAAAATACCTAATTAATATCGAATCGGGACCTTGTGAATCAGAATCAAAGCGGTTCATTGGTGATACCCCGACCTAGTTTTTACACTCCTGTTACTTGGAAATGATTGCTTATATATAGTAATGATCAGGGCATGGAATTAACACCCAACGTGAAGTGGCGGGTAACACTGTCAATCTACCTGCCACATTGGCAGGTAGCCAATGAGAATTGAGTGATTCAGACGCGTAACTATCGGTAAGCAGGGTACACGGTTGCTTACGGGCCCGGTCCAATCAGGGGCCCGCATCACTGGAAGACATTGATTGACAGGCGGGGCCCCCTATCGCATTTTCATTACTCACACAATCCCAGCAGTCCCACGTGCAGCCACTGACCACGCGGGAGTGAGAACGGGTAAAATTAATTTTCTTGTTTCTGATATAAAGATGAGACGTGTGTGTGTGACTCGAACATCTCACATTTACCAACAAAACGTACAGCGAAAGACCGTGCAAAACATTTCAGACCGTCCTGCCAAACTGTATACATTTTAACATCAATGTATGCTTTAACAACTTTCAATCCTGTCAGCTGTCTGCGGCGGGCAGGGCTGTTGCTCTGTTCCCCCGCGACTGACGCGCACACACACAAACACACCGTGGATGCAGGAAAAAACGCAGATGAGACATACAGGATGACCTAAATTGAGGACAGCTACGCTCGTTATTGTAAGTGCAATGATAAGTTAAAGTCCAATAAGTACTTTATTAAACCGTATGAATGTGTGTCCCAGGCCAGGATAGGAAATTAACTAACAATGTAAAGATCAACAAGCCACTGACAATGACAGATATGTTCATATTTGATTCATTCAATAAATTATTTTTTGTCTTAAATCCACCAGCCGATTTCATATTATACCAACATTTGCAGCATCCTGAGCCTTTTTGGTGAGGTTCCTAGAAAATCTCAGCCCAGAGTAATTAATTAATAGTAATAATTATTATTCTCCCAAAAACAAGTTTCCTTTTTATTTATTTTTTTTATTTTTAAAACTATAAAAAAAAAAATTGCAACTTTTTTGCAACAACTCATGTGTTATGGTGCGCATTCACCAATGTTTTTTTGTTGTGGTGCGCGCAGGCTACTCCTGATTCTGTCAGTCATCTCATCTCTTATATGCAGTGGCGTAATGAGCCAATGTTCCCTATGCCCCTATGCAGGATTATCAAGGCGGGCCCCCCTACTACAGCACGTGATGACGGCGCAATGTCTACGAGTAGGCTACCATCAATAGGACAGGATAGGATCATAGAGACACAGCAATTCCTGTTTTTCACCTTTTATGAGTCAAAAAAAAAAATGAATATGAAACTTCATCCAACTTCCGAGTCCTATTTCATGAATGCTCAAGTCCAATTTCATAAATCCTCGGGTCCAAGTCATCAGTGCGTGAGTCCAAGTCGAGTCCCGAGTCTAAAAAATAGCGACTTGAGTCGGCCCCGAGTCCTAGTCCAGGACCCGAGTCGAGTACTCCATCACTGACTGTGTGTAGCTTCTTTAACGCAGAAATGTAACCAAGACTGATTTACAAATACACTGGTAGTACACAGTTCATGAACCGACATCATAAAGGACAGAGAACTGACGACACCATCTCTAAAACACAAAATATAAATGATTTGTATGCTGTTGTCTAGTTTCCCTTTTGTGAATTTAAACTGCTGACCTTCAAGTGAAAAGCTTGATCCTCCAGCTAAAAACACACCACCATTATACACAATTTCATAAATCATCAAGCATTTAAAAAAACTTAATCTAGCAGCCCGCTGCATTGGGATTCTTTGCTGCTTTGCAGTAAGCTAATTGTGATTCACAAATGAAAGGAAATGATTACCATTAAATATCCAACAAAATCCCGCTAAATTATGCATTCCCCTCTTCATTCATAATTCATTGCTCCATGTCGTAACTTGCTCTGTCTCTTCTCTGTTTATATTTGTCATAATTTAATGAAGATCCATGACAACAGATGTTTGTGAAAGTGTGGATATTTAGCTCTTAAGTTTGTAAGGTGTCAAATGAAAAAAATAGAGAGGCTTGTGATAATAGGCTAATGTTTGACGTATGAGTCGAATATGGATAGTTAATTTAGCAATTACCCGTGTGTTCATGGGCATCGGAAAAACATTTTTCCCAGTGAAAACGTCATCATTCACGTCACTTCACGTGGGAATCAGAGGTGGGAAACTGGGGCTAGATTTTGCTAACAGAGTTTCCCAGTTGGTGAAGCGTTGTTCACAACTGACGTACAGAAACGTGGCCGACGATCGTTCAAATGGCCTAACAGTTGGTGGCAGTCATGCAACAAGTTGTTATGTCAAACGCCAATATAACAGAAGAAGAACACGCATCCCGACCATAGACAGTCAAGAAGCACATGAACGCTGGCAGTTGGAAAAACAACGTCATCACGGGGGCGGTCCCTGATATTCCCAGGTGGCATGAACAGACCAGAATAATGTACGGTCGGCCCTTTAGCTGCAGAATCTCCTTTGAAACAGGTGTAATGATGTACGGTTAAGATGCCTACAGTTGATTACATAGTAATTGTTGTTTATGATGTTATAATGCAGCTTACATTCCTTAGTGCGAGAGCCTAGGTGCAACAAAAGGATGCATTACCTCTAGGAATAAGCCCAAAGTATGGTGAAAGCCCTTTAAGCCGAGCTTGCGATTGAATCATTTGTAAATCAGAGTGAGATCACTTAATATGAAAGGCTTTACCTCCTTCAAAGAACTGAACCTTGGCCTCAAAGATACACACTTGATCTTCCCACTGGCTTACAGGAGAATATCAGTATGAAATCAGACTTAGCCTTTTGACACCCGATAAAATTATCAAATAGTCTGCCCAGTGGATACTCACACACTACTCCCACATTGAATTATTTATAGGAGTGTCTGTGCTTGTTTAAATGAGACACAACAGCTCTACAAGCTGCAGCCTCTCCTTTGTACTACATACCAGGTACCCTCACTCAAAGCAGCGCTCAATGACATCTTAATTCTCACTGTTATAACTTACATACAGTCCAACTTTCATACATACATACAACATACATACATTCAACAGTCTCTATGGTCCAATCTTTTTCAAGCTTGAATTCTTGCTTGCAATGACGTGATTAGTGTGAGTAACAATGCCTGTGTCTGCTAAATTTTGAGCTTGAGATTATTTGAATGATTGTTTTATCGATCCTTATATTTCATTTCCCTGTTTTCTTTAAAGCTACGTAGAATATTTGAATATCTGATATTTGCATCATCTGGTGGTAGTATTAGCAGGAAGTCTATAGTTCAGCTAGTGGCTCGGTGTGGCCGCCCTTACTGTATGTTAACATGCTCTACCAATGCTAACTTGCTGAAAAACAAGCTGTTCTTTAGAAGGTATAACTTTATCATCTTCATCATCTTAGTTTAATGTGTCAACATGCTATCATTTGCTTCATCACCATCTGGTACGCTGCTGCCACTGCTAAGGACAAGGGCAGAGTGCAGCGTATCATCCGCTCTGTTGAGAAGGTGATTGGCTGCAATCTTCCGTTTCTCCAGGACCTGTACGCCTCCAGTACGCTGAGGCGGGCAGGAAAGGTTGTAGCCTATCCCTTTCACCCCAAACACAAACTGTTTGAACCCCTCCCCTCTGGCAGGAGGCTTCGGCCTATCAGCACCAAAACCTCACGCCACAGAAAACAGTTTTAATTAAAAACAGTTTTAATCTCAGTTTTAAGGGGAAATTACAATGTTTTCACTCTGTTGTTATTACACACAGGCCTAAATTACACACACACACATGCTCAGTACCTATACATGGAGAGATGTCAGAGTGAGGGAGCTGCCCATGGAATGGCGCCCCGAGCAATTGGGGGTTCGGTGCCTTGCTCAAGAGCACCTTGGCAGTGCCCAGGAGGTGAACTGGAAGCGAACTGCTAGCCAGCCGAGGCTCTGGGCGGCTGCTAGCCAGCTCGGGGACGCTAGAAGGCACGGGGACACTTGGCAGTGCTGGGACACTGGTCAACTCGGAGACACTGGGCAGTGCTGGGACACTGGGCAGTGCTGGGACACTGGTCAACTCAGAGACACTGGGCAGTGCTGGGACACTGGTCAACTCAGAGACACTGGGCAGTGCTGGGACACTGGTCAACTCAGAGACACTGGGCAGTGCTGGGACACTGGTCAACTCAGAGACACTGGGCAGTGCTGGGACACTGGTCAACTCTGGAACACTTGGAACACTGGTCAGCTCTGGAACACTGGTCAGCTCTGGAAAACTGGTCAGCTCTGGAACACTCACTGACCATGTTGCAGGCTGGGTGCCAACTGACAGCAGGGGTAGCTGACTGCTAGCAGGCTTGGAAGAAGATGGCCTGCTAGCATGTTGGGGTGATGGCTCACGGCTAGGAGTCTCCAAGAAGTCCTGAATCCACTCCGGCAGGGAGCTCCTGAGCCAGGGTCGAGTGGAAACTCTCCAGCGAGCAGAACGAAGAACTGCCTCCTTAGCCTCCCAACCTTGAGCAAATCTCCACTCCCCAACAGCGCAGATAAGCCTACATGTTATGTCACAAAGTTCGTCCTCAAATGACTCTGCTGGGTCCATTGTGGTCAGATCATTCTGTTATGTTCAGGGGGAAATAGGTGGACCCAAAATGCAGAGAGCGGCAGGCGGGCATTTAGTGCTTGAAAATGTATTATAACCAAAAGAAAACCAGGGTACATACCACAAGGGCCCAGAACAAAAACTCACACAAAACGTGAAGAGACCAGAGAGCAGGATATCCAAAATCCGACACAGAGACCACACAGAACACTGACAGGAAACGAACAAACTGGCAAAAACAAAACACAAACACAAAAATGATCCGACACCGGACAGGGGGAAGACAAAGACTAAATACACAGGGTAACGAGGAAACACAAGACAGGTGACACAAGGCTGGGAAACAGGTGAAACACATAAGGGCAATCACAAGGGCGGGAAAACACAGGGAGTAAAACAAGACAAGACAGAAAACAAGACCGTCAAAATAAAACAGCGTTAGCAGCAGGTCAAATTTTTAATTATATAAAAAGTTAGGATATCACCAAATTCATTAGGATTCATCATGGGCACCATAAATCTATGTACAACATTTCATACCAATCCATTCAATAATTGTAGAGACATTTTAGTCTGGACTGAAGTGGCGGACCAATATTACCATCCCTAGAGCTATGCTACTAGCATGGCTAAAAAGATATTTGGGGTGGACACAGATTGCCAGGATTGTTTCTTTTCTCTAAAATGATGCCATCGACATTGTTTTAAAGATAGTATAATCATGTCAAAATTCTACATTTAGCAGTTTTAAATCAGAGTACGTAAAACGTGAAAAATGTAATATACTCCATTATGCTAAACACTAGCATATTCTCAATGGATAGATCTATATTCCTGAGGTTCAAAGAGGTATTTGCTGTCCGGCATCTCTGCAGATGTTGGGTAAGCTGACCTAAGGCCCAAACAACCAAAAAGATCTGGGCACAGCTGCCAAAGTTTATAGCACATAACAAGGCAAGTACACGCATTAAGAAGCTATTTAGACAGAGTTCTGTTGGTGTCAAATCTTGGTTTTACCCCAAAACAGGCACATGGAGGGCAACTTTTTGTTTCTGGTCACACAATGGCTGTCTGCTGTGTTGGAATGGCAAACTGCATGTTAAAGTTTATTTAAAAAAAAAA
Source organism: Sander vitreus (assembly GCF_031162955.1). Lineage (NCBI taxonomy): Eukaryota > Metazoa > Chordata > Actinopteri > Perciformes > Percidae > Sander > Sander vitreus. Next base: position 6,392,685 of record NC_135871.1, on the reverse strand, counting down.
AGTCTGGAGTGCTCAGAAGTTCAAACAAATGATGAAGGTGCTCTTTGATAGGGGAACACACATTTCCAAAAGAGAAAAAAAGGTCCAAGGCACTCTTCTAGAAAATTATTTTAAAAACCTTTATTTAAATGGCTCTCATCAAGAAATCTTAGTACATTAAAAATAGTTGGGTAGCAACCCACACGTACTGGCACAAAACGGCCTTCATCTGCATGTGGAAGTGTTGTTGACGCATTGAAAATTTGTTAATGCTTTCCTTTGAAATCAAGTTTCATTTCACGTGCCCACACAATAAGCATAGCTTTCACAGCAGCTGTGCAAAGTCTCATGGCTGTAATCAGGTGAGAGACCTTCCACGTGTTCACAAAACTACACTAAATCTTCCAAAATCTGTAAGTGTAACAAGCTAATACCGGTTAAAAGAGGACAAGTTTAATACTTGTATTTTGGGTTTCTGCTAGACCATGTTAATATGACTTAATGTTCAAAAAACACATTATTGTTCTCATAATATAATCTCTGAATATACCTGTATTCACCCTCTGTCTGAAACACTCTGTTTTAGCGCCTGTCTCTGTAAGCCCCCCCTCCCGAAAAAGTGGACTGAGGGTTTTGATACTTTTACAATATGTATATGGCATCGACATGCTTTATAATAATAAACATTTTCCCTTTTTATAATAGGTCCCATACCTTTAAGGACCTTTAAGGTGTTTTCCCCCTTTAAGACCCTAATAAGTTGCTCTGCTTGCTAATTAGATTTAGTGAGGCTACAGTTGGATATACATAATACCTAATCTGTTAAAAAAATTGTTGTTTTCTCTCTTTTTAACTATAGCCTACATACATGTATACAAAGCACATCATTTTTAATTATAGCATGCCACTGTAGATGTTTGATGCCAACAACAAAGCACTCATGTGATATATGTTGCCAAATGGGTGTGTATAGGCTGTCCTTTGCTTTGAGTGTGACTTCCTCACGCAGCCGCCACACACAGGCAGCATCGCAAAGATAGAGGCTGACAATTCTTTTGATCTACTACATATCTCTTTTAACCTGTCTACCTCTGTGTTTGGAACAGGGCATCAAAAAGATGGAGAATACCTTTATCTACGCTTTGCTGACTGACTGTCATTTTCATCCACACTGTACTATACAGCCACCCACCACTCAGACAAAACTAGATTGGATTTTCTCCAAGGATGTTATAGGTGGAATGTAAAGAATGTGCCTATTTACTGGGGGATTTTTATGACATTTGCGCCATCTACTGCATAAACATCATACGAATATGCAAAGTAGGCCAAAGGCAATGCTCAGCAGGAGCACGCTTGCTGGATGACATTCAGAGCCCACAGTACAGGCCCTCTCTGCCCTTAGACACATGCTGAGTTACTGATGAGTCAAACAAATCTTATCATAAAGATTGTTCAATCTTTTCTGCTGCATTTGTGACGGACTGATTGCAGTGAAGGCATACTGATGCTATTTCATAGGTCTAAAGATCTATCTGGAAGTTTAAGACTGTGGTTCCCATTTTTCATAATTGTCATAAATCACACGACTACATCTAGTTGTGTTCCATCCATTTATCCATTACTTTGAGCTAACCATTTCAGCTGCTTATGCAATACTTTCAGCTAACTATTTGAACCGTTTCTCCACTACTTTTAGCTACTCATTAGAACTATTTAATCATTATGCTAAGCTATTAATTTCTACCATTTATTCATTACTTTTAGCTACCTGTTCAAACTTCTGTGCTCGCTTGCTAGTTTCCATGCACTCTTACTTAACTGCAACATGTAGTGTTCAAGTGTAACAGCTGATTTATTCTTTTAATCAAATCATAATTCAATTATTTTTAAATGAGTTGAGCTGCTCAACAATCTGTTGTTGTTCCCACTGGCAACAGCAGAAGTACGTTTACTGAAGTAATCTTTACTACAAGGTACTTGTACTTTAATTGAGTCTTTTCTTTTCATGCCACTTTCTACTTTTACTCCGCTACATTTCAGAGAGAAATATTACATTAATATATTTTTTACTCCACTACATTAATCTGACAGCTTTAGTTACTAGTTACTTTACAAATTAAGATGTTTGCACACAAAATGTGTAACATGTAGTTTAAATACAATGTTTTGTTATAATTAAACCACCTAACAATATAACGGCCTATAAGTCCTGCTGAAATAATTAGACCATTAAACACTAACTGACAGAACTGTTTGGATCGTTTCCACTGTCTATAATGTGAGGGTTTTTCTGCATTGAGTAGTTTTACTTTACATTTTCCTGATGATACCTACATACTTTTACTTAAGAACCATTTTCAATGCAGGGATTTTACTTGTAACAGTGTATTTTTACAGTATGGTATTAGTACTTTTACTTAAGTAAAGCATCTGAATACTTCTTCCACGACTCGTGGTTTCTCCACTAAAAGGTTCAGTTACATGATGTCTCCTAGGTTTTTACATCCCACGAACAAAATAATGCTTGAATGTACATAAACCTTTTATTTAAGGTGACCAGAGACAAACTTTCCCACTTTGAGTAAAGTAAAAACAGCCTTCTAGTGTCGAACTCGGCACATCCATCATTCTGCACAGTGAAGCTCTAAGCTTACTGTTAAAAATGAAACAACATTTTCGGGTGGAAAAATGTGTGTAAATGCACATGTAAGTACATGTATTTCACTCTAATTTACAACACCAAAGCATCAAAGCTCTCAGTTGCTGTTAGAAGAGGAACTGGATAGTTACAATGAGAAACAACACTCATAACTGAAGAGGAAAATAGTGCCACCTACTGAATTCTGAGATAAAACATTTCCAAAGCTGACACTTTTCAGAAAATCACTTTTAGAGCTAAAAATGTCAAAACAAATCTACGAGGATGCTGATGGCAGATTAAACATTAACACTGTCCTGTCTAACACACATGTGGAACTGTTGTGCATCCAGTAAGTACTCCTATCATACACACCTGTTCATTAGAATGCGGTATATATTTACACGTTATATACATTATTTATTTCCTGGCGACCCATCCAATTGTTGAGATTTTTCAAATTGACCAACATTGCCATTCCTAGAGCACCACCATTATGGTGGTCTGGCCTCCATCATGTCGGTAATATTGAATGAAAAGATTATAGAGTGATCGCTGGGTCACCAAAGTCATTAGAATTCATCCTCAGAGGAGCATGGATATGACTCGCTGTCGAGCAGAAACCTTGTATCTCCATATTTTGTCATTTCTTTTCATAAATCGGTGTTATTGGTCACCCTTTATGTCCGTCTGTGGGTTTAAAGGAGAATTCCGGTTGATTTCAACCCATAGCTCTATTGTTTGGAAATTTGGAGTGCTGTCCTTAGCAACTACAACTAAAACAATCAGTGCTACCTACAGCGAGTTATCCCCCTGCTAGCGTTAGCACCCAACAGGCTTAAACAGGGCAAGTTTTAAACATGCTTTTAGCCTCTAAACATGCTCGAAATGTCATTACAAGTGCCTACCCATGTGCAGTGATTCCTTCCAAGGGAACACAGCAAATATTACTGGAATATTGGATTGTATGAGTTTGACAATCGACTAGTGTGGACTTGACCGGAAAACAGGAAATAAACAGAGGTATGTGCACTGGCTGGATTAACACAGCTTTTATGCCTTTCTGTCACATCTACTGCAGTCAGATTCGCTGTGTTCCCTCGGAAGGAATCATTGCACATGGGTAGGCACTTGTAATGACATTTCGAGCATGTTTAGAGGCGTAAAACACGTTTAAAACTTGCCCTGTTTAAGCCTGTTGGGTGCTAACGCTAGCAGGAGGATAACATGGTGTAGGCAGCACCGATTGTTTTCGTTTTTTTTGCTACTGCCAGCACTCCAAATTTCCAAACAACAGAGCTACGTGTTGAAATTGACCGGAATTCTCCTTTAACAAATAGTTAATCAGTGACGAGACTTTGTCGAAAGTAAATAGCCCAACATAATCATATTTTTTTTCATTTCCTGAGAAGCAACGGTTTTGGACACACAAAGTTTTCGCCCAACAGCGACGATATCTGTAGCAAACTGCACAGAAATCCATTCAATAGTTGTTTATATATTTAACTCTGAACCACATACAGTATGTATCACGCTCACAGAAATGATTGACCCACAAATGCACAACTTCGGTAAGTACAATTCCACAGTCTTTATTTAGAACACAACTACTCACAGGCAGAGATGTATAGTTACGAAGTAGAACTTCTTCACTACTGCACTTAAGTAGTAAAAGGCTGTATCTGTACTATACTGGAGTATTATTTTTTTCTCCTACTTCCACTTTTACTTCAGTACATATTTTCGATGAGTAAAAAATATGAGTACTTTCACTCCGATACATTTTTTATGTGCTGCATCGTTACTCGTTACAATTATAAAAATGTTACGAATCATTCCAAACCCACATTATCACTGCCAGAGCGGTAGATGTCTCTGTCACCAGGTTTGATGAAGCTGGCTCATCATTGAGCGAATCAAGCGATCAAGCTGTCTTATAAGAAGACCGCACCTGCTCCCGTTCTGCCTTTGGCTCTGCTGCCTGCCGGCATTGAGAACACTTGAGCTTTGTTAGTTTGTTTCGAGATGGAAGAACCAGAAACACCACCTTCAACACCTTCAACACCTTCAACACCTTCAACTTTGATTGATCATGGCGGTGAGGGTGAGGAAGGAGACCACCCCCGGCCCTACTTAGAGTCCATGTTTTCATTTGTCGGAGTGAAAGACAATTCATATAGAATGAAGTGCCTACTCTGCCTCCCGAAAGATTGCGAAATAATGGCCTTCAAAAATTCACCGTCGAATTGAAAGAAACAACAATTACAAATACAATACACAAATGGCACACCAGCTTGAGCTATCAGTAAGCGCTAGCGTCATGGGTTCATGACATGCTGCGGTGTTGTACATTCCTGTCCTTGTACTGCTGCGACAGCCAAGGAATTGTGAGTGGCCTTTAGGCTAAACATTTGAAATAATATAAACAATATGATATTCAAACTTTTGACTGCTTTCTTTAATAACTACATAACACAGTACTTGTAATTTTACTTTCAGTACTTGAGTAGTACATTTTAAAATAAACTACTTGCAATACTTAAGTACAAAAAATGTTGAATACTTTAGTACTTCTACTTAAGTGTGGTGCTTAAAGACAGTGTTGGTCATCTTTAAAAAAGTTATTAGTTACAGTTACAAATTACTTCTCCCAAAAAGTAATTGAGTTAGTAACTCAGTTACCACATTGTAAAAGTAATTAGTTACTCAGCAAAGTAACTCTGACGTTATTTTTTTATGTTCTATAACGCTATTACGTTCTATAACATCCTTACAATCAATGTGTTCAGCTCAGCCTTCGTCACCTGTTGACTAAAAACTGAGCGCTGTTTGTTTAACAGAGTGGCTCCGTCGCACTCCGCCCCTTCGCTGGAGTCATTTTCAGCCGCATTTGGGCTTGGGGACAAGAGAAAGGGCAAATATGTCGTGTTAGCATGTTGATGTGAGGTGTTTCATAAGATTCGGAGCGTTTTATGCAGACGTGATGAAAGCCCTTTCTCCTCCTGGGCATAGCGTGCATGTTACATAAACATTCTTGCCTTTAATTTCAATGAGCGAGAAGTAGTGCTGGTACTCCAGTTCAAGAACGCTACCTTGAATTTTCCTGGCTCGCCGCCATTGTCGCGTTCCTGTGTTTAGTGGTAGTCAGAGCTACAGATAGTATAGGCATCCGCCCACCGAGCCAATCATCATCGCATTTTGCAACGGTGTCATCATCCCCACCCTGCTCTCTCCAGGCAGCTGACAGCCAGCCACTCTATTCAACCAAATTGTAGTAACGTCGCCACTTTACATTCTAGTAACGATAACTGCGCTGCAACGATCGAAAAGTAATTAATTAGATTACCCGCTATCGAAAAATATCGTCATAGTAACGCCTGCTATACTTAAACGCTCACATCCCAACACTTCAGCATACGAACTTCTACTCAAGTCACTTTTTTGATAGAGTACTTGCACTTTTACTCAAGTCTGGGTCTCTAGTACTTTATACATGTCTGCTCACGGGCAACAGTATTCAAATCGACAGGCAGAAAGGGAAAGTCCAAAAACAGCCAATGGTCCGAAACACAGGAAATCAGGAATACAGGGAACAAAGGTAACTGGGAAACTGAAACAAGACAAGACAGTCTTGTCTTGTCATTTCACAGAAAACGTGAAATGAAATGAACTAAAAAACATAAACTTGACACGGGAGCAGGACGTGACAGTATGTCAACCTGACATTGGTGCCAGAGGAAAAGCCAATCCTCTGGGGACCATGAATGTCTGTACAAAATCCCATGAAAATCCATGAAATAGTTGTTGAAATATTTCAGTCTGGACAAAAGCGGTGGACTGACCGACTGACATTGCCATAGAGCCATGCGAGGCTAAAAGTCAAATACAGCGACTAAAGGTTCACACAACTAGGTGCACTCATAAACTGAATATTTGACTCTGCAGCCTTGAAGCAAGTTAAATTGATGGTGTGTGTAGCCAGCTGTGCAGTCACGGTGAAATATTCTCGTTCAATACGAGCATGGGTTTACCTAACTTAATAGAGCCTGAGTGTCCTCGCTGGGTCTGTAGCTATGGGATCTGTCAGTCAATACACATATTGTATGTATATATGCATTTTTCAGATCTGCACTGGTAACCTGCACATCAAAGCCTCTGCTCTGAAAACATTATTTTCATTTTGACTCATAAAAGTCCACAGTGAGAATATTTTGGGGGAGATAAGCCTGAGAGATATAGGGAAAATATTTTCATGATGGAATATCTCCCACCTGAAAATGGAATCAGCTCAGGGTCAGTGAATAATAAATAGAAGAGTAGATTGATGCTGTCATTTCTTAGCCAGGCAAGCCAGGGTGTGTTACTGAGGTATTATTTAGCCTGAACATACTAAATATTAGGAAGTTACAAACCCATGCTTCAGTTTTTTCACTGCATATAATCGTCATTAGACAGTTCCCTCCCACCATTCATGACTGAAGCAGATCTAATGATACTTAGGGCCACAGTTTTATTTTCCCAGAGTTTCATTTCACAGTTCTTACTCTCTCACAGTTTGCACCTGCACTCGTGTCAGTGTGCCTCTCGGAGACATCAGAAGGGCCTCACACAGTGACACACAATGTGGCTGATGAGGACAATCTATTTCAAAGCAGAAGTTGCAACTGATGTACTCACTTCCATATTAGGAGGGCCACTGATTACACACCGCAAGAGTGTGGGAAGTAATACAAGGGAGTGGATTTACACTAGTCACGCTTCATATCCTGTAAACTGTCCTCCTGTTTTACAACTTTGGAAATTTTCAGAGCTGCAGTACAATTTAAGATTCATAGTAAGTTTATTCTTCAATCTATTCAAGAAATAGCATTTTTCAAGGTTTAAGATTCAGCTATCTTAACATGGATAAACACACTGCTAAAAACACATTTGACTGAGGATGTTACAAATGTTTGGCATTTTAAACTGAGGGTTCACCAAGATTTTTAGCCATTTAATTTTTTATGAGGAAAATGTAAATAGCTCAATGAAATGTAGCCAGTTCTGCTGTTTTTCATACCATAATCATAATAATAATTGCTCGGGAGGATTAGTCTATTTTGATATAATTAGAATAACAAACTGAACACAACCACAACCCAGACATGATCCTCAACGGATTAGTAGATTATGTGACTGCAAGAGAGACAGAACGAGTATTTTCTGGAAATATTCAGGTCAAACAAGAAAAATGTGAGGTAATAACTCACCAGAAGTCTTTGTCCATTCATTTTCAGTCTGTTTACGGTGGCAGCACATTCTTGCATGTTGTTCTGAGGGCAGTACATAATTGGTTCACTCTCCTGAATTTTACATTTACATTTAATGACAGATGAACTGAATTTAATTCCATAAAATGTGTCTTCCTGTCATCTTATGCCACCATCTGTTTATTTCAACACTAGCTTGAGCAGTGTACATACCAGAGATGGGAGTAAGTCACACATGGGCAAAAGTCAAAAGTAGTCTCAAGCAAGTCCAAGTCATTTTTTGTGACAATCAAGCAAGTCAAGTCATAGCTTTGGCCAAGCAAGTCATACAAAAGTTTCCATTTTTAAACAAGCTAAAGACAGTGGTTATGAACTGCTGGAGTTTTATTTGCATTTTTTCCTACTCAATATTCAAAAGACATTGCGTCCAAGCCACATACAGCTGAACAGTTTACATTTATACAGATAAAAAAGCACAGCCTAAAACTTTAGAACAACAATACATCAACATACATATTTGTTCAATATGCCTCAAACATGACATCAAATCATGAAATTCATTCAAACAATTCAAGTGTAATGGTTTCTAAGTCAAATAATATTCTTCAAACATGCCTCACTTTTATGTTACAGAAACACATCCTTTAACCTTTCCTTCGCTTAAAGAAAAAAACAACATATTCTTTAAGAGGAGCTGAATCACACCAGCTTTCCATAATTTGGAGAGATTGACTGAGTGTATTTATCACATGGAATGGAAAGTATGTTAATATTTGTCAGTGTATTTGTGAGTGAATGTGTGCGTGTTTGAGAGAGAGAGTGAAAAGTTATTAATATTGGTGAGTGAATGCATGCATGTGCGGGAGAGTGCAGTGTGTTGTGTGTGTATGTGTGCCTAGCTTTTTTCACATACCTACGTCTGCATGTGTGTGTGTGTGTGTGTGTGTGTGTGTGTGTGTGTGTGTGTGTGTGTGAGAGAGAGAGAGAGAGAGAGAGAGAGAGAGAGAGAGAGAGAGTGCAGTTTGTGTTGTGTGTGTAATATGTATGTATGTGTGTGCCTAGTTTTATTCGCTCTTACCGCCACCTTGAACAAAGAAGGGAGGGTGTGCTTATTCATGGTCCAAAACTGAAGGGAGTTCTGTCCATCACAAACGTCCAAAATAGTGGTTCAGCTGAATATGGGGACTGGAACCCGAATCTCTCCCAATTTGAAGTGTCTGATGAAATTCGACGTGGTGGTGGTTGACGTCGGAACTTTTTGTAGTGCAGACCTTGCAAACTGCCGTTCGTTTCTTCTTTGCCTGGTCAGGTGTGTAATATATCCTTATAGCCAAACTTTATTATTTTCTCTGCAGAGGGATCCATGACGTTAACTTACTAGCCGTTGCCAGTCTCGTTTACTTCAGGTCTGCCGCCGCTTGCCGCGTCATCATATCAACGGGTTCCCGCGCATGCAACAGCACTAAAATCGTAAAGTTAACTCCTCCTCAATATCAGAGGGGGAAAAAAATACATTTATTGAACAGAAAGTCAAGTCATTTCAAGTCATTTGACTCAAGTCTAAGTCATGTCTGATACATACCGTGTGAATGACAAGAAATAGTCAAACATGTTTACAGTTACAGACTGAGCCGTCACGCACCGTGGCTCCAACACACCAGCCAGCTGCAACAGGGAGAAGTACAAACAGGGAGATCATCTCAGTAACGGCTACACACACTCTCCGTCTCCCTCTCCTTCATACGTAAGTAATGTAGCAAATCATGGTACTTTTGAGACGTCTACCTTTTGTCCCCAAGATCGCATTGAGGCATCGGCGATAGGGAAGCAGGGACTTCCTCAAAGTCATGTATAAAAAAAAGTCTTAAGAAACCAAAGTGTCATAACAGAGAGTGACTCGACTTTCACAGCCAGGGCATGATTCATTTACAGCCAAGCAGAGTGTCAGTCTTTTTTCTTTTTTCTGTAATTGGGGGAGTTACATGCCTCGTAAAGTGTCTTTTAATTGTGTAGAGGAGCACAAAGGGAGTCTGGCTTTGTGGAGATGATGTAATGTTAGAAATGTTTTGTAGGACCATCTCTGGGATATAGTGGTGCGGTCCAGGGTAGATTGCTGGAGGGGCAACATTACGGGCGTTCAATCTCAAAACGGTGTGCGCCGTCTTGCCTCTCGTCCATACATTAACATCAACAGACTGTACTTTGTTGATGGATTAACCTTTGATCGCAGGGAGGACAACGTTGCATCCAAGTAGACATCCCAATCATTGTGATGTGTGTTGACCAGCTTTCTGAGGCCCTAATACACAATTGTGGTAAACAGCGAATGCTCGTAGTTCCAGCTGATAAGATGGATACACTGTTCCAGTGTTTATAAAGTTTTTACTTATTTTTATTTTTTAACTGCAAATCCACAATTTAGTATTAATATCTTACTGATATATTTTACTATGCATGGTTTTTATTTTACACTAGCTTTGGCGGTGTCTGTTTATATATACTATCTGAGACTCAAAGACTGTCTATTTTATACCTATGCCAGTGAAGCCCCATTAAAATGAATTGATACACTGACCTATAACACCAGTAACATATCCACTAGTTACCTCTTTGTAATGATGAGCAGCTGTCACACGAGCTCCATCCATCCATCCATCTTCGTCCGCTTATCCGGTATCGGGTCGCGGGGGTAGCAGCTCCGGCAGGGGACCCCAAACTTCCCTTTCCCGAGCCACGAGCTGTTCATCTGAAATAAATAAAACAATGTATTAATAAACAACCAGCCAACAGTCCAGAATGAGGTACTTCATCATAATGGTGAAATGGCATTTTCAGTAGGGCTGCACAATACAGAATTATTTCATCTCACAACATTCATCACAGTTGATTTCACAGTAAATACAGAAGTGTTAACTCCTATCGAGTTGAATATAACTCTGTTTCAGATAACGTTTGGTCCCACTCAAAATCACTGTCAAATGTACTCTTTGGTCAGTGTCAAATTTTTAGAGTTAATTCTACTCAATATTGTGTAAAAAAATAACAATGAAATGTGTAAAAATATTTAACACTGTAGTTTAATCACACTGTTAAGAGTAATATGATTACACTGTATAGAGTTAATTTAACTACAATTTTACTTTCAAAAATGACACTTGTAATGATATTCATTTCTCTACAGTGTTTTCTTTTTCAATATAAATCATATCATGCAGTGTTACTGAATTATATAAACTATCAATACTATCAAATGAAACCAAGCACAATAACACAAGATGACAGCACCCGCATTTATTGGAAAAAAAAAAAAAATAATAATTTCAATGTCAGTGAATTTACATTGCAAACCCATTGCCTTGTCTATGACAGAGAAGTATAACATCATAAAAATGTTCACCAGAGAAAGCAATATGGCACGACAATGAGAGCTGTGTCATTTCCTCCATATGACATTTTGTATGTCAAAAGGCCTAGGGTAGTGCAGGTTGTCGACATGAAAACAAACTAAGTCATGCTTTGATCTGATCACCTCATATGCGTGGAAATGTTCTTGAAAAGTTACCGTAACTAAAGGCACTGTGAGTAGCAACAGTTTTTCACACATTATCAGAACTGACTCAGTCTGATAAAACAAGGGCACTTCGGATTCAACTTTGCCACAGATAACCAAGTGTGGGCGATAAACAAACCCATTATGTTTAGCCCAATTAACCTTCATAACCTGAATGCTACTGGGTACTTGCATTGCCATAGCAATTCCAGAACCTCCTTTTACCATATTTAAAGCCACCATTTTTCCTGGATCAATATCTAACCGACTAAAAGTTGTTGAACTTCGCCAACTATATGCCATATGATTCTGATGCTTTTTTTGCCACCGTTTTGGTAATATTTTTAAACGATTTATGAAAAAATGATGTTTGCCTTCATACCTCATACACCAACTATGAAGTACAGGCCCTATTTTCTGGATGCAGCGGGGATAGTGGATAAGAAAATGGTGCTTTGGTAAAAGTTTTTTCTGAGGATACAACTTCTTAAACAGTGTATGGTGATCCACAATTAAATGTTTTAAATATGCACATAGACCTTGAGATAACATGGGCGAGAATATAATGTTAATTATTTGAAGTAATAAAAGAAGCAGGCCCCAGTGTTCGTCAGTAGAAGTTACCAAATCTCCAAAGATAAGAGGAACATTCCTAAGTAAGCACCAGGACTGAACTGCATTCAGTCCCAGATCATTAGATCCTTAACAGCCACAGGCCTATTGTTTCTCTCCATGAAACCATAATCAAAACTTTGTATTCTTGAATGTATTTCTCCTGATGTAACATGTTTTTCCTTCCAATACAGAAATAACAACTTCAATTCGTACTGGCCCACCCCTTCTAACACATCATGTATCACATCAACCGAGAAGTTCTCAGTTGTGTGAAAATACCTCAATGAATTCAATATGCATGACCTTTTTACACCAAAAACATACGGAGGGGATGGATTACAAGCCATTTCTTGACAGTGAGCAGTGTGCATATCTTTGGTGCATAAAACTATTTTGGAAGAATCGTCAGAGAATTTGGTTTGAAAGTCCTCCTTTTCCGCTAAACAGAACCTGCAACAGTACCTTGCACTGAAAGACTCCACCAGACCAAACAAACTATGCAAACCCAAATGATCACCTGTTACCTGTACTACAGTGCCACGTACATAACCACTGTATAATGGAATCTCAATACCATCACTCTCTAGCACTTTAATGTCTCGAACAATAGGAGCAAAAATTTCACTAAAACCATACGGTTTAACATCTTGAGTATGACATAAGGCACACAGGTGTATGTTAGCCAAAAAATAATTCCATTTTGGAGAGAAGTTTCTTAAAGTCAAATATACTCCACCCAATTTATGAAGACCTCGCTTAGAACCCAGATGGTTGGCGACCTCAAAATCATCATAGAACATCTGGACCTGTATTGCCTGCTTCTCAGTTGAGAACAGGGGGTGACCTTTAAAAAAAGATCTATCACAAATATCTCAGTCTAGAGTTGCTGGTAGCTGAGCTTTGCAACATTTCTGCAACATACTGGCTTTTAAATATTGACTGCAGTGTAGATTAAATTGGAATATACATGAATGTATCTTGAACTACTACCTGATCATATGTTCCAGTCTTTTTATTTCATCTTGTGTCAAATCTTGAACCAATCACACGTTCAACTGGTTCTACTATTTCCCACTTGGCAGTCATACATTTTGATCGATTGTATTCCGAATTTAGAATTGTGAAAGGATTCTCTAACCCCTCAAAACACGCCCCAACTTTCTTGCACATTTCGGTTTCTCTTTCATTACTAAATACATGCTTTATCACTGTCTCTTTAGCATGCTGATGGATATCTTGAACAATCTCTTCCATGGAAATCACTACAGAATTCACTGTACTTTGACCAACACCTGCTGCCTTTAGATCAGAAATTACAGCTATTAACTATCTAACTATTTACAATGTATGGCGAAGATAACTCTGACTCAGCCTCTAAACATTCAGTCGACACTTCAACATGGGAAACATTACTTGTGTTGACGGTACTTTGAGGATATGAAAGATCATCTTCTACAGAATCAATTAAACTGCTTCCATGGCACTGATTAAGATGCTTTCTAAAACCAGAAAAGCTACCAAATTAACGTGAGCATCCTTCTTGACCACATTTCAGAAAAAGAGTCCTGCCTGCACATAGCCCATGAATTACCTTAAGGTGCTTAAAAAGGTTGTTTGGTCACATGGTCACATGGTCACTTTTGCAAAGAAAACACTTCATAGTTTTATCTCAACTAACGCACCAGTCTTGCTCGCAATTCTGCAACTCTAGGAGTCTCCTTTGTTTCCCCCATGTCAATGTTATAGATGGTTATTTGCACAAAAGTGAAAAAGCTGCTCAAGGAAGAACTCTATGACGTACCAAAGACGTAATGGGCTTTAAAGACTTCGTCAAAAGCTCCTACTGAACCTGTTTACTTGCGTGGAACTGCATGCTTGTCAACCACAATGAAGTAGGAGTGAATGCTGCTCTGTGTGGATCCCTGGGCGAGAAGGTAGGGCTGACTGCTTTGGGTGATGTTGTCTAGATGCTGCTGCACACTGGTTCCAACCTACAACAAAACACATTCAACAGAATTGTTTTGGTGACTAACCTCTGACAATAGATCAGATCACCTCAAACTGTGCACAAGATTGACGTGATGGAAGATATATTTTAAACAACTGTTAAGTATACCTTTTAGAAATCTGATGAGCTGATCTACAGCTTGATATGCAGACATCCTTCCCGGCCTCTTTCTACCTTGTGCAGATGGTGGTAGCAAATGTAGCAGCAGCAAGATGGCAGACATGTCACTGTCCCAGCCTACAAATAAGTAAATAAAAACCTGGTTAACATTATACCATAGCATAACATTCAAATTGACAACTTGCACCATTACGGAAATGTATACTGCACACCTACATAATCCACAATAAAAAGTAAAACAGTTCATTCATACCATTCTCAACTTCAGCAGCTGACTCAGCATTGCACATCAAATCCGAGGGTTCTGTGGTGGGTACAAGTCCATGGCTTTCCTTTATTACTTTTGCTTTGAAAGTCGTTGGCCACTTCTCCAAGAATAGCCACAGAGTCCTGTGTTGTTTGACCCATCCACCACCCCAACCAACCTCCCTATGCGATTTTCGGGCTTTCATACTACTCGCTACAGCGTAAATTGACACACAATTGCAAAGTAATGTATCAATGGAGGCCAAATGGCGTTGATAAACACGCTAAAAAGCGATTATGCGTCTTGATAACACGTCAAAATGGCATACGAATTGGTGTGTCATACATACGCCACTTATTGAGATCAGACTGGGCTATGACACCTCAAATGTGAATTCACTCCCCACCCCTCCACCATAAGTAAACAAAATGCTTTCTTTTGTTATTTCTTGATAACAGTATTGCTTTTCTGGCACCTGGACTTCATTTGTAACTTGGATGTGGACTATTAGCATTGAGGCTAGCTGTCCACAATGTTACAATTGTCTCTTGCTGCAGATCTAGATGCTTTCAGCACTTGCTTGCTGTTCACAATGACCTATGTCTGTAAAGTGTATGTAAATTTGGTGATACACATTTAGGGTTAGCCTGTTTCGATGTGAGCCTATTAATCACATTTAGTTTTGTAGTTATGTTGTTGTGTGACATCTTAAGTTGTCCTAATTTGTAGGACAGCTCAACAACCCAACGACAATCTCTGTTAACTGTTAACAGTTCTTCAGTGATGATGATTGTACTACAGATAATTTGGTAGTTAAAGAGAAGACGAGAGCCACCTTTGAGTAGACAGAAGCTGGTACATGACCAGGATGCAACATCTTAAGTCTTTTCCTTGACATACCAGGATTGGTAAGTATGTATAGATATTATTATTATAAATATTTGATAACTGAACCCCCCCCCTAAATGCAAAACCCAATAAAGTAACATGTGCACACACCGTGTCTCATTTAAAGATTGACCAGGGTTTTCCTTGATATTCAGGGACAAAGTATCTGGGAAGCTTCTTGTGAAGTGGTCGTCGTATTTCAAGCAGAAAGTCATCGCAGAATCCCAGAGTCTTCCCTCCCATCTTCATGTTGAAGAGCTGTGGGCAGCTGATGACCCTGATGCTGTGGTAAATATGGATAGATTTCCTGTTTCCAAAATACACTCTGTGGCCTGGTTTAATACTATACTATGCAAAATTAACTAAATTTGAGGTCCTGATGTAAATGAACTCATATATTTGAATATTGACTACAGCTTCAAAATGATCAAGTACCATTCAATTTTGTTAAAGGACATTGTTGTCACAATGCTGTTATCTTTAGGTAAATGAGTAGTTTCTAATGTTTTTCTTTCGTTTCCAATGGGATAGTGATATATCAGCTCTGCTGTTGCATCTCCTGTCACCTACATCAAGAGGCCATAAACGGCCCATTTCAGCTCATCACAGACAGCAAACCATCTCCTAAGATTCCTTAAAGTACAGTATGTACCATCAGCTTTTTGTCATTGTGGACCAGTAAGCTATCCCATGCAACATCCAGACATTGGTGGCTGCTTGTGTTGGGAAATTCAAAACTCACTATGTCTTCAACCTTTCTTATGATAAAGCTCTTTCCAGTTTCTACACCTTCAGACTATGGTGCGTAACATTGATGTTGGAAACGCAAAGGGAAGGCCACAAGTCAAGGAACTGAGAGCAAAGAACATTTAAATGTCAACGGTTCACAAAGGTCAAAGTAAAAAAAAAAAAAAAAAACTATAAATACATTTGCATTTGTAAAATGCACCATAAAAATGTTTAATTTCCTTAACAGTTAAAATTTCAGTTTATCTTGATTTTTTTTTTGGTGATGGTCAGCACGTTTTTTAAACTAATGTATTTCAATGGGAAGCATCTTTCGTGATCACAGCATGATTCTTTCTGCCAGTCGGGCTGCAGCAGAGAAGGTGTATACAGTTTTGCAATTATTGGTATTTTTAGCCCTATAACCGCTGTTTACATTTATTTATGTTTACATGTACATTTATTCACGAGATCTTATCATGGTTTATGTTTTTTTTCGCTGCAGGAAATTAAAAGGATAAGCAGATTGTTGCCGAGGTTTTTGTTCACAGAGTAAGATGTATATAGCTTTGTATGGGTATGTGTACATATACATGTGTTTTGGCATTTTTGGCACACTTCTTCCTCAGCCTACTGCACACAGACACAATTACTTACTAAATAAAGACCTGTGTGCAGTGGTGCCATGCCAACAATCTCATTTAATCATTTCACAAACAGGAAAGGGTCGTGACATGGGTCAGAGGGTATCAGAGGTCATACATGATGAACCAATCAATCGGCTCTGCTGCTATAGGCACCTTGGTGTTCATATGGACACCTTTGGCTGGAAGGCTCGTGTGGAAAGTGTGTGTTATCATTTAGAGCAGACACTCACGGTGAATCAGAGTGTTTATGTTATACAAGGTTGTATTACAGAGCATATTCATACATCATGATCCATCTTTATTCTCCATGCCAAGAATGAGCTCTTATCCTCTGGAAGAAATAAGGTACCCCAATGTAAACTTAGCATTTCTAAACTATAGGCCTAATTTGGAGCTACCGCAATTAAAACATAAAATAATGTTGCTTGAGGCTGCAGGGGTTGTGCAATAGCTTCATGATATGATGCATATAGGGTTGCGTGTAGGTTGCTCTTATCACGGTTTGTGAAAGATGGCTGTGTGGTGTGCTTCAGTCTGGCTACATACCACTTTGTTTATGTTGTTTTTTATTGTAAGTATATGTCAGCTGTATAATAAAACAATACTTCAAGTGTTATGTGTGAAGCATTTGAACTCAAGGCAAATATCCCTATGGGGACAATAAAGGAGGCTATCACCTGCAAAGTGGTCTCCATGATATGTAAAAATTAAAACGTTGTCATAGGACTATAGCAAACACATCGTTGGAAAGGTCTCAACCTCGATAGTAACGTGTCAGTCTGAAGAGGATACATTACTCCTGCTTTGAAATATTGAACTCTAAACCCAGTCCATGTTTGAAGGCTTGTCATTTACAGTAGCAATAGAAGGTGCTACACACATATAGGACACGCTGTTATAGAAAGCTCTGGACCTCAGCTGTCATGTAGATATGGTGAAGTTTACCCACTGTAAGCACTGCCATATATGGTAATAAGCCATTTTCACGTATTTAACGATTTGATTTTTAAAATCTGATGACACCAGTGTGTTCCCCATCCCAAAAACCCCAGGGTTTATCCAAAATTCTACACTGCCAACGTTTATAAGAAATATGCCAATACATTTTAAAAACAGGCAGTGGTGGCCTAGAGGTTAAAGAAGCAAGGAGTTCAATCCCCAGACTGACGGGATAAAAATCTGGATGGGGAAAGTGAAAGAGCAGCTCTTGTCCCTCCCTCATTACCACCACTGAGGTGCCCTTGAGCAAGGCCCTTAACCCCAGCCGCTCCAGTGGAGCAGCTCAGTGGCCAGCAGATCAGACTGTGGTTGTACTGGGCAGCTTGCAGGTCCAGGTCCAGGTCCACACACACACACACACACACACACTTGTTCGGCTCCTGTTTTTCCGCCGTCTGCCGTGAGTGGGCTTCATTCCATTTCAGATTGCTGCCGGCCGGCCGAGCAAACAGTACATTAGACCAATAAATGAAACTATTTTATTATTGTTATCTTTATTTAAATCCTCAAATACAACATTAGACAAAAACATCAATTTTACGAATAATATGTACTTTCCTATCCGCCGAGCGGTAATTACTACGTCACTTCCGGAGTATTCCGCTGATTTCTCTTAAACATCACGGTGCATAACTTACTGGAACAAAACTGAGCAACGTGTTGTTGCTGATGACAAAACCACTGATTAAATATGAACATTGAAGTGATATCGTTGTTAAAGACCCGCTGATCGCTGTCCGATTCTCTGATATTAATGTCTGCATTGCATTGTGGGATATCGGCTTTGAATGCGCCCCGCTCTGCCCATATCGTAGTGTTCTGTCCTACAGCATACTGTAATATTTCACAGGTAATAAGACCGAGCTGGACGTTATTTCACAGGTGATAAGACCAGCTGGACGTGCCTGGAACACCTCCCTAGGGAGGCGCCCAGGGGGCATCCTTACCAGATGCCCGAACCACCTCAACTGGCTCCTTTCGACGCAAAGGAGCAGCGGCTCTACTCCGAGCTCCTCACGGATAACTGAGCTTCTCACCCTCTCTCCAAGGGAGACGCCAGCTACCCTCCTGAGGAAACCCATTTCGGCCGCTTGTACCCTGGATCTTGTTCTTTCGGTCATGACCCAGCCTTCATGACCATAGGTGAGGGTAGGAACAAAAACTGACCGGTAGATTGAGAGCTTTTCCTTCTGGCTCAGCTCTCTTTTCGTCACAACGGTGCGATAAATTGAATGTAATACCGCACTTGCTGTGCCGATTCTCCGACCAATCTCCCGCTCCATTGTCCCCTCACTCGCGAACAAGACCCCAAGGTACTTGAACTCCTTCACTTGGGGTAAGGACTCATTCCCTACCTGGAGAAGGCACTCCATCGGTTTCCTGCTGAGAACCATGGCCTCCGATTTAGAGGTGCTGATCCTCATCCCAGCCGCTTCACACTCGGCTGTGAACCGATCCAGTGAGTGCTGAAGGTCACAGGCCGATGATGCCATCAGGACCACATCATCTGCAAAAAGCAGCGATGAGATCCCCAGCCCACCGAACTGCAACCCCTCTCCACCCCGACTACGCCTCGATATCCTGTCCATAAATACTACAAACAGGATTGGTGACAAAGCGCAGCCCTGGCGGAGGCCAACTCTCACCTGAAACGAGTCCGACTTACTGCCGAGAACCCGGACACAGCTCTCGCTTTGGTCGTACAGAGATTGGATGGCCCCCTCACCCCCTACTCCCGCAGCACCTCCCACAGTATCTCCCGGTCATACGCCTTCTCCAGATCCACAAAACACATGTAGACTGGTTGGGCATAGTCCCAGGCTCCCTCCAGGATCCTTGCGCGAGTAAAGATCTGGTCCGTTGCTCCACGACCAGAACTGAATCCGCATTGTTCCTCTTCAACCTGAGATTCGAGATTCCTTTCCAGCACCTTGGAGTAGACTTTACCGGGGAGGCTGAGAAGTGTGATACCCCTGTAATTGGCACACACCCTCTGGTCTCCCTTTTTAAAAAGGGGAACCACCACCCCGGTCTGCCACTCCTTAGGCACCGTCCCAGACTTCCACGCAATGTTGAAGAGGCGTGTCAACCAAGACAACCCCTCCACACCCAGAGCTTTAAGCATTTCTGGACGGATCTCATCAATTCCTGGGGCTTTGCCACTGTGGAGTTGTTTAACTACCTCAGCAACCTCCACCAGGGAAATTGATGCCAATCCCCCCTCATCCTCCAGCTCTGCCTCTACCATAGAGGGCGTATTAGTCGGATTTAGGAGTTCCTCAAAGTGCTCCTTCCACCGCCCTATTATCTCCTCAGTTGAGGTCAACAGCGTCCCATCCTTACTGTACACAGCTTGCATGGTTCCCCGCTTCCCCCTCCTGAGGTGGCGAACGGTTTTCCAGAAGCACCTTGGGGCCGACCGAAAGTCCTTCTCCATGTCTTCTCCGAACTTCTCCCACACACGCTGCTTTGCCTCTTTCACGGCAGAGGCTGCAGGCTGCATTTACTTGGTAAAAATTAGGGCTGTCAAAATAACGCGTTAATTTAGATTAATTAATCTGAGAAAGAATAACGTGTTAAAAATATTAACGCAGATTAATCCATTCCATATTGACGTTTGCATACAGACGAAAATCTGGTGCCACTGATATGTCTGCGCTTCTCTCTGATGCTCTGAAACAGACGTTACAGGAAACCACAAAACACCGCTGCATGCGACGCTAGTTAACACTATACTTAACAGCAGCTAACGTTAGCCTACCGCTAGCTAGTAGCTGGATTAAACACGGTTAAAATGCTGACAGCTAACGCTAAACGGTGTAAAGTTTGACTGTAGAGGATTCAACACCGGTATGTAACAATCTGCAGCTGCCGTCGGAGAAACAACACAGCCGGTGCGTTCAATGAAACTGGTAAACTACAGCCTCGTGGTGCATTTTAAGTTATTGTAAATGTCCTTTTCCTATCTGGTTGTCGTTCAACAGCAATGTACTAGTGAAATAAGTTGTTATACATTATTAAATCATTTCATTTTGAACATATGGCCTTAGCAATAAACAAGCCGTTCTTTGATGTCACCAACGGTTGTTTACCTCTTTTTTTTCTTCTTTTACTTCCTTAAAAAGTAGTGGTTCAGGCTCCGTTAATTATGTATGCGATTAATTAATCAGAGTATGTAATTAGATTAAATTTTTAATCAATTGACAGCCCTAGTAAAAATACATAAATTAAATAAACTTTGCAGTATCTCACACCACTAGTGCAAAGAGCTCTCTCCCCATCGCATTTAGTCCTTGGCAACATGCTGCGAATCTCCCTGCGACAGGTGCATCTTTGTCAATTGACATCATTCCCACCTCCGGCCTCCAACTTCAGAGGTAAACTCAGCATATGTTCTAAACCAAATTGACTAAATATGGAGACATGCATCCACAGAGCTACGGAAGAAAGTTGACAAATTGGATTCATTGCTCTTTGCAGTGATTGCTGCTGGCAGTGTGAGAGCCATTTGTCTTAGTGATGGTAGAATTCCATCTGTCTCAGTTTGAATAGGGACCAGCACCTTCAAACACAGCTGAGCGACTGGAGGGGGGTAAATAGTCCAACAATTAGTCACGTCTGCCCTGTGACACCCGGTAACACCTCAGAACCCTATGCTAATGAGACTAGTGTAATAAATTCTGTCTAGCTGACAGAGGCAAGGTGCGCTTATTAAAATGAAAAAATGAACAGGCTTTGCAATTAGAGTGGAATCAAGGCCTGCAATGATTTTTTTTCGCCTAAAACAAACCAATTCTATTCGATCTACTGAAGCAGATGCATTATTATAGATAATTACAGTAAAGTGACATTTAAACCAGTTATTTTTCCCCGTTGTTGACCGCTGTAGCAGAGAAACACCACAAGGCAGGGGCTCATGTTGTAATTACCTCCCTGGAAAGCAAAAGAATAGACGAGTTAAAAAGAATAAATCCACTTCCAGTACATGCAGTTCTTTTCTCAGGATAAAATGTCCCTAATCATCAATGGCCCTGCATGTACTATACCTGTGTGCATGTATGAGTTTGTGGGATCTCAGGGGAAATGCCCACAAAGCCTCTCATTTTAGGCAGTAAGCTAATTAAAGCGACGGAGCAGATGGTGCAGACTTGGTATGAACATAACAAGCCGGTGAGTGGCGAGACGAACCGGACATGGCAGGACAGCTGTGAGGGGTTTGTGAGGTTTAAGAAGCAACTGCGTCAGGCTTTGTTTACTTCCTCCCAACCATGTGTTTGCAGAACAACTTTTACAGGAAGGGAATACTTGCCAACAGGGTGTTTGTAATCTTTCTCCCATCCTCAATCATTTCGTGTTTTTTGGTAAACACCAAAACACCTGTTGCCAACGTCCTGTCTGCCAACTCTAACCAACTGACAAAAAAAATAAATAAATAGTTGTAGCTCATATACATATATATATATAAAATATATAAATAAATGAGAGCTACAACTGTGAAATAAACCACTGTCATTACCAAAAGTGGGTGTTTTTCCTGGATGAGAGGTAAGTGGCACACAACAACAGAAGCAGAAATTCCTAGAGGTGCAGAAATACTTCAGATATCTCACCTCAGGAGAGATGTTCCACACTCCTATTGTGCCTCGTGTGAGGAAAAGGTCGATGGCAGCGGAAGCTGATGTTCCCAGGCGTGAAGAGGTGAAGTTTGAGGATGTCCGGATGTACCATAGACAGTATATAAGAATGGACCAACAGATCCCGTTGCTCTGGACGGAGACCAGTGAAGGATATTCGAAGCACTTTTCCGGTGAGCGCGAGCGTTACTGCGCAGCCTCCAACAGAGAGACGACGTAAATGGGACGTGAGCAACCTGTCTGAAAGTTGGAAGTCTTCTGGTGGCTGTGCCACGAGAAATCTCAATCATTCCAAATATTGCAGAGACGGAGAGCGTAGGTATATGTAAGGAGATAACATAGGCACAGGCTAATTGCTAACAAAAATGCTAGTTAACATTAGTAATTAAACTTAACGTCAAAATGAATGGCAGTCAATGGGATGCTTATGGGGGGGTGAGTGCTTGTTAGCATCAAAATGGCGCCATAGGATCTACGCGTTGTGAGAAGAAGCTTACCCCCTTTGGGCTGTACCTGGTGGAGAGGAAAATGGGTCTGCAGCAGAAGCTTTCTGACCCAGCTGGCTAGGGGACCGTTCAGTATTTATGGAATGGACCACTGGAGGAAAATAGGGGAAGGTCGTGTATTTTTATTCTTTGTTGAGTGGATGGTCACCCAACATTTTTTAGTCTAGGAGGGGAGGGGGGGAGGTCATACAACATTTGTATTCATGAAACAGCAACATTTCAAAGTTGCTTGTTTGGTGCATATTTTTCCATGTAGCTCTCAGTCTCGGCCCCACTACCAGATGGGCCTGACCCATGAGATTGTTGGGGGCAAGGGGGAGCACTGCCCCCCCCCTCCCCCCCATTGGCTGAAACAGGTAATTGCATGGTTTAAAAAATTTGTGGAATAATTATGTTGTTTGGCATGACCAGACATTTTATAAATATCTTAAATAACACAAAACTACTAAATGGTGGTAGGTAATGCATCAGATTGCATATACTGCTTTAGTTAAAAAAAGCTGACGATGGGAGCAGCAGGACGCAAAAAACGAAAATTGTTGTGAAAAATGTCTGGACATCTTGCCATGCCAACGTTGCAATAAAGGTTTCCTAAATGCCATGTATACATATTTGATGTCATCTTACCAATTGATTGCAGGTTGTGTGTAGATTTGGACTTTTACACATTTATTCCACTTTGTTTAGAGGCCTCGTTCACCTGTTTGGAGCTGGCTGGTGAATGTGACGCTCGTATCGGCCTTGCTGGATACACCCTGTCATTTACCTTCTTGTGGATCTACTGATCGCTGTGGATTACTTTTTTTCTGTGTCATTGGATTACGGCAAAATACGGATTTATTTTCTTAACGTGTCAACGTTTTATTGCACTTTGTTTCTGCGTTTGGAGAGGCATCTCAACAGACTGTAGCTCCAACACCGAGTGTTCACGGTTACATTTCAGTTGAATTTAAGTGTCGGGGCATTCCGCCACGTCGGTCTATTGCGTTCCAAGACAGCCGTGCTGCGATTGGATTTAATAAGGGTGAATTATTACAATGCAATTTAAAATCTGCTTTAAAAATAAACATAATGTTTCGGATAATGTTCAGCTTCGGCAGCTTTACCTATATAGCCAAAATATACAATGACTGAGGAAGCCTAGTGACGAGTCCATAGCAACCAGTTTGTGTGTTGAATTAATTACCCAGTGTGCTTTGCTGAATGGTCTCAATGTTTTATTGTTTTATTTCAGGTGAATATTAGTTAGAGGAGTAACTTAGTATTTGAAGTAATGCAGTAATGCAGGAAGTGTGCATTTAGTTTTGATGCTTTTTGTGTTTCCACAACGTTAGTGAGTAAATCTACTGAAATGGCCACCACACCATAACAGAGGAGTGGGATGTAGAAGATGAGAAGGCAGAGGTTAAATCATGCAAGTCATTGCTGTTAAAAATAGACAGGTGCACATCTTTGCCAAGTACCAATCAGTACAGAAGTCATCCATAAATTGATGGAGAGGGTTATGCCTCTTTTCACAATTATTTTGGAGAGTCATTGAAAATGCATTACTGGCGATGGGAGGGTCAAGTCTAATTATACGAAAGGTCCCAAAACTCCTCCGGTGGCACTTTATATAAATAGCGAACAGTCCCTAGGTCAAAGGGCTTTATTGTGGAAGACATCCTCAGGTTGGTTGTTGTTCACTGACTGAGCACGGCTCTGTGCCTAAAAGCTTTTCTGAATGCGAAGCTCAAGAGAGCACGCTAATGTAGAGCTAAGAGGGATGCAGGAGTGTTTTCTGTGTTTGTGTTTTGTGCTCAGGTATGGATAGAAGCTACCATGTAGAGATAATATATTCCCCAAACGGGCCACTTCTTTGGCATATTTGCCAGCGGATCTTCTTGACAGTCTGGAAATGCAATGTGTTTTACTATCAAATATTCTACACCAAGTCGGGGAGGAATTTTAAGTATTAAACCCATTGAAACATAATATTTGCCATCACTTCCTGGCTTGCAGAGAGGCTGCACCCATTTCTACCTTTTTTCTGAATCAATTTATGCTGGAAATATCTTCATGTAAAAAACATAAGGGACAATTCAAAATATAAAAACAATGGAATAGAATTGCTTTCAATCATTTATTCTCTTGTAGATCGACTTTTCTAATTATAGTCAGCACACATGTAGCCTAGGCATAATTTACTCTTCCCTCCTTTTTTGCATCCATTGTTGAAGTAACCTCCTTAAATGTGCCTATGACAATTATTCACCTCAGTGAGATATTCATTTTAATTAATAAACCCCTGGACTTTAATTGCTCAGACGTGTTGGAGCACGATTTCTGCACTTGTTCAAAACTTTGTGCACATTCAAAATGTAACTCATCCCATCTGTGCTCTCTGAGATTTGGAGGAGTTATGATATTTTGAGAAAAATAAAGTTATAATAGGCTATTACAAAGATAAAGTCACAATATTCCAGGAAATACTCTACCTGCCCAATAGTCTGTTGTACATTACGTGATTGCTCTGCTGATACGGTACATCTCAGACCTGACAGACAGAGCCCCGTTTGAGACTCTGGTCTTTGGATGAGACAAGGTTTAGGGGAGTGGCTGTACGCTGCTCTACATCGGAGGTGAAAAACCAAAGCATCGGGTATACTTGAGCGCGACACCGTGCGCGGGCCGCCGTAGGTGGCGCGCACGCTACAAGCATGCGCCGAGACGTATAATGCTCAACGCATTGTTCGTTGCAGTACCCTCCGGAACACACACACTAAATAATCTGTGAATGAGCAAGAAGTAGTAGAGAAGAAGAAACTGGTAAAGGAAAGCAGGCTGCCTGGCAACAGTAGTAAACGCATCCATGTTAAAAACATGCGTGCCGCGAAACATAAGCTACATCTATTTACTTTAATCATTAACAGGACTGTTTGTCTCCATATCAAATTGACTGGATGGATGAAAAGTTATTTGAATAATTTATTGTGCCCTTATGAAAAAAAATAAATCACTTTTTCTGGGATTTGGGGTGTTATTTTGTGTCTCTGGTGCTTCCACACGCATACAAACTTGGGAAAAAAAACCAAACATCCATGCTGTTTTGAGTGAGATACGGTTTCTGAATGTGTCCTGCCTTCAGTCTGTTCGGTGAGCTGTTCAAAATCGGCACGGCTTTTGACGTCACTAGCCGAAACGAGGTGGCTAACCATAGCATGCTAGCGCTAGAATGCTAGATGTGGTCTTACCTAGGTAATGCGCATGTGCGACTGCCAACAAAGAGGTTACAGCAGTCTCACTCGGTAGCTGAAACAGAGACCTGAACACAGGGTGAAAAGAGGAGCTGCAGCAATGTGCAGTACAACAAAGTGTTTTTTGAAAATTAAACCATGTAAACCTATTCTGGTACAACCTCAAAATACAATTATAAACCTGAAAATGAACATAATATGGCCACTTTAATATGTTCTTTTGCCAACGTTGGACATTTACACAGCTAAAAAGACATTTATCGTCTCAGAGATTAGTTTTGTTTGGGCATTCACGAACGTTAGCTTCTCTGTGTTGCCAGATCTGGTTAGTTTGGTCTTGCTACAGAAACAGTCAACTCTCTTCATTTTCTCCTGATGTGTCCATCAGAAAAATGCTATTTTAGTGTCAAGATGTTCTGGAGATGTGGCTTGTGAGAGATGGGTCCAATATATTCTTTGGTGACTATGGGGCAAAAGAATCTCATAATCTGTGTTCATGTTCACTTTTCCCCATTGGAATCAATACACTGACCTGCCGCTAGTCTCCTAAAGAGGCGTGGCAGTGGCAGAGCCCACGTCACACAGATACAGGAATATAAACACCTTTGTCCCAACTTGCTCTGACGTCATACGATCATACGTCAACGATAACCTCACGAGTTCAAGGCGGCCGCAGGTTTGAAACGCCTGGCTCTCAGCTGATTGATTCTGAACCAATTCAACATGATGTTTTATATAAACTTTGTTTTTGGAATGGAGGCATTTGAATTGCCATTGGTCTGTTTTTAAAGGCTTATTCTGTACAGAACACTTGTGGCTGATAGTGACGTTTAGAAGTCAGACTAAATCCGTTCAGATCTACAGTCTGTTAACATTAGCAACAGATCGCCTGAATAGCATTTTAACAGCTACAGTCTTAATAAAAACTTCTTGAGACTGTATACGAACTGATATAAGGGTCTGATAACATTGTATTAAATCGAAATCAGACCTAACAGGATGCGAGTGTTTGTTACTTCCTGTTCAGACTGAATGCAGTTTGAAACGGCTGGAAACTGTCCAACTTGAACACGGGCCTGTTTCAGGAAGATTTAATAAACAGGGATTTCTCCGACGCTCCATTGTTCCGACCTCTCAATAACCTGAAAAGTTCCCTTTGGTCCTACAGACCACTAGTCCGACGCCCCGCTGGTGGCAAAATTACAAATCCCACTATGGCCACACCAAGACCCGCCCTACGAAGCAGCTCGATTGGTTGGGGTTAGGCATTGGCTCTCGAGTGGTTAAGGTTAGGATAGCCGATTGGTCAGGGGATAGGACCTGTACAAATGGGGTTACGTTTCTTTGCGCAAGCATGGATGCCTGGCCAATAAAGGGCGGGTCTTGGCGTGGCTATAGTGGGATTCGTAACCTAATATCGCTGGTGGACGTTGGACTAGTGGGCTGTAGGACCAAAGGCAATTTTTTGGAGCAGTGATACTACGATTCACCATGGTAACAACCACAAACAAACTGGTCGGCGGAAATACTCATGCGCAAATACAGTGAGTTTGAACATTTATTAAATTAAAAAAAGCAACACAGCGGCTGCTGCAAAAGAGAATTTACGTGGTTGAAAATTGCTGCTGGAGTAAATGCATAAGTTCCAATATAGTGTATCATTTTCCTATTAAGTATAATATTACTGGTGAAATGGTATTGAACCTATAATATGTTTTATTTAGGTGCAATCCTGCGGGCAAAAAAAAATCCTTGGCCTACTAATCCCATTCTGAGACTGCAGCACCATGATCATTAACAGAACTAGAATTTATAATCATTTATTTCTTTTTAATGGCTCTCGCTGGTTTGTGTTCAGAGAACAATACAAAAAACGCTTTAAAAAACGTTTCAGAGCGAGTCACTTTTCTGACTGCTACAGTGACTTTACTATTACAGTATGATCCGCATCACCAATAAGAAAACTGCCGTTTGCAAAACACGTAATGCGACACAAAGAATCTGCTGGGATGTTAAAGCCTGTCCACGACGGTGGATGTTAGTGATATGAGGACGGATAAGGTATCTACATATCTGATGGACTGTGAAAAATGGAAATGAAAATACATTTAGTCGGGACTCAATATCTCCCGCCGTAAACTCTGAAGTAATACAGCTTTTTCATCAACGGGATCGTCGACAAAAGGACATGACATGTTTGAGAAAACGTTTTATAATCTGCCTAACAATAATTTTTATTTATTAAGTGTTCATTCATGCAGATAAACTGCATTAAAATGCGCCTGATACAGACTGAATGAGGAAATGAGAGAGAAGAAACCTCGAGTTTCTCTCAGTCTCCTCCCTCTGACACTGTATGAGAGGGAGGAGACTGAGAGAAACTCGAGGTTTCTTGAAGATAACCTGCTCCCGACCAGGTTAGGTTCACAGACTCAGTTACCATAGTAACTGACTCTGAGGTGAAGTTACCTCTCTTTCTGAAACGGGAAACCCAGAGTTTCTCTCATCTCAGGGTTAACAAACTCAGAGTTGTCACTAAACCTGCTTTCTGAAACGAACCCCAGGACTGTTGGCTGGTTGTTTAATACATGGTTTTATTTATTCCAGATGAACAGCACTTTGTGACCTGCTTTCTATGAAATAGAGTGACAGCTCTGCTCATCACCAATAGACCAACGGTCTGGATGTGATAACCAATGACCATACAAAGAGGTAACTAGTGGATATGTTACTGGTGTTAATAGGTCAGTGTATCAATTCAATGGGGCTTCACTGGCATAGGAAACAGATGTTAACACCACCAAAGCTAATGTAAAATAAAAACAATGCATTGCCATTAAAATATAATCAGTAAGATATTAATAAATTGTAGATTTGCAGAGATAGATAGAGAGATATATATATATATATATATATATACACACACACACACACACACGTGAAAACTTTAGAAACACTGGAACAGTGTATCCATCTTATCAGCCGGAACTACAAGCATTCGCTGTTTACTACAATTGTGTATTAGGGCCTCAGAAAGCTGGTCAACACACATCACAATGATTGGGATGTCTACTTGGATGCAACGTTGTCCTCCCTGCGATCAAAGGTTAATCCATCAACAAAGTACAGTCTGTTGATGTTAATGTATGGACGAGAGGCAAGACGGCGCACACCGTTTTGAGATTGAACGCCCGTAATGTTGCCCCTCCAGCAATCTACCCTGGACCGCACCACTATATCCCAGAGATGGTCCTACAAAACATTTCTAACATTACATCATCTCCACAAAGCCAGACTCCCTTTGTGCTCCTCTACACAATTGAAAAGACACTTTACGAGGCATGTAACTCCCCCAATTACAGAAAAAAGAAAAAAGACTGACACTCTGCTTGGCTGTAAATGAATCATGCCCTGGCTGTGAAAGTCGAGTCACTCTCCGTTATGACACTTTTGGAGACTTTTTATACATGACTTTGAGGAAGTCCCTGCTTCCCTATTGCTGATGCCTCAATGCAATCTTGGGGACAAAAGGTAGACGTCTCAAAAGTACCATGATTTACCACATTACTTACTGATGAAGGAGGGGGAGACGGAGTGTGTGTGTAGCCGTTACTGAGATGATCTCCCTGTATGTACTTCTCCCTGTTTGCAGCTGGCTGGTGTGTTGGAGCCACAGTGTGTGACAGCTTAGTCTGCAACTGTACTTCCAAAGGCACGCTTCTGCTCACAGGTTCCCTGTTGAGACAAAATGAACCTGCCGTCCAGAGAGGAGTGTGAGGGTTGGGACTCAGCGCAGGTGGCCTTCTTTATGTGCAAGGTGAGTACAAGAAAGAATAGGAGACAAAATAAGGCACGGTCAGAAAACCAATGGATGATAATGGAACCATTTCTTTAAAATGTAAAAGGTCATCTAGCTAATGTAGATTATGTGAAATCTCATGTTTGACCATTTCTTGTCATTCATACAGTATGTATACCGCTAAAGCAAGTGTTGAAATAAACAGATGGTGGCATAAGATGACAGGAAGACATTTTATGGAATTAAATTCAGTTCATCTGTCATTAAATGTAAAATTCAGGAGCGTGAACCAATTATGTACTGCCCTCAGAACAACATGCAAGAATGTGCTGCCACCGTAAACAGACTGAAAATGAATGGACAAAGACTTCTGGTGAGTTATTACCTCACATTTTTCTTGTTTGACCTGAATATTTCCAGAAAATACTCGTTCTGTCTCTCTTGCAGTCACATAATCTACTAATCCGTTGAGGATCATGTCTGGGTTGTGGTTGTGTTCAGTTTGTTATTCTAATTATATCAAAATGGACTAATCCTCCCGGGCAATTATGATTATGGTATTAAAAAAAAATAAAAATTTAAAAAAAAGCAGAACTGGCTACATTTCCTCGAGCTATTTGTGTCCGTTTTGCTAAAGAAAAAATAAAACGGTTATAAAACTTGGTGAAACCCCAGTTCACAATGCCAAACATTTGTAACATCCTCAATCAAATGTGTTCGTAGCAGTCCGTTTATCCATGTCAAGATAGTTGAATCTTTTAAAAATGCTATTTCTTGAATAAATTGAAGAATAAACTTTACTATGAAGCTTAAATTGTACTGCAGCTCTGAAAATTTCCAAAGTTGTAAAACAGGAGGACAGTTTACAGGGTATGAAGCGTGACTAGTGTAAATCCACTCCCTTGTATTACTTCCCACACTCTTGCGGTGTGTAATCAGTGTCCCTCCTAATATGGAAGTGAGTACATCAGTTGCAACTTCTGCTTTGAAACACATAGTCCTCATCATCCACATTGTGTGTCACTGTGTGAGGCCCTTCTGATGTCTCCGAGAGGCACACTGACACGAGTGCATGTGCAAACTGTGAGAGTGTGTAAGAACTGTGAAATGAAACTTCAGTTAAAAAGCTGTGGCCCTAAGTATCATTAGATCTGCTTCAGTCATGAGTGGGAACTTTCCAACGAGGATTATATGCAGAAAAAAAAAAAACTGAAGCATGGGTTTATAACTTCCTATATATATATATATATATATATATATATATATATATATATATATATATATATATATATATATATATATATAGTGTATGTTCAGGCTAAATAATACCTCAGTAACACACCCTGGCTTGCCTGTAGAAGCAATTGTTCAAATGTCTTTTCATTGGCCATTTTTAAAAACACTTCTTGCCAGGCTAAGAAATGACAGCATCAATCTACTCTATTATTCACTGACCCTGAGCCGACTGCAAGATATTGTATCTTGGAGCCATTTCCCCTATATCTCTCAGGCTTATCTTCCCCAAAATATGCTCACTGTGGACTTCTGAGTCAAAATGAAAATGTTTTCAGAGCAGAGGCTTTGATGTGCAGGTTATCTGTGCGGATCTGAAAAACACATATATGCATACATTCAATATGTGTATTGACTGACAGATCCCATAGCTACAGACCCAGCGAGGACACCTGGGCTCTATTAAGCGCAGGAAAAAATAAATAGAAAAAAAAAAGCTTGTATTGAATGAGAATATTTCACCGTGACTGCACAGCTGGCTACACACACAATCAATTTAACTAGCTTCAAGGCTGCAGAGTCAAATATTCAGTTTATGAGGCCTCGCAAGCAGCATGGCTCTATGGCAATGTCAGTCGGTCGGTCCACCGCTTTTGTCCAGACTGAAATATTTCAACAACTATTTCATGGATTTTCTACAGACATTCATGGTCCCCAGAGGATTGTGTGATCTCCTGGCTTTTCCTCTGGCACCAACGTCAGGTTGACATACTGTATGTGGTTCAGAGTTAAATATATAAACAACTATTCAATGGATTTCTGTGCAGTTTGCTACAGATATCGTCACCGTCGGGCGAAAACTGTACAAAACCGTTGCTTCTCAGGTAATGAAAAAAGAAAAATTTGAAAACATGGTATTAACAAAGTCAGATGAAATTGTCTTGTCGGGAATGGGGGACAGAACTCAGGCACATACTGGAGTAGGTGGCTGGACTGGTAGAAGGGGTGCTGGGTCCGAAGATGGCTGGGCAGGCAGAAGGGGGTGCTGGGCTGCGTTTCTCAATGCGGCTGCAGAATTGATGTTCCAGTGCTTGCCGTGGTTATTGGCAGCAGAGGATTCTGAAGGTGGGTTATTTCTAGGACAGAGATCTTCCAGTTAGTAACGTCAGGAAACGGAGCAGACAGGTAAATACAAAGACAAGAAACTAGTCGAAAGCTGGTAAATATGCATGCTCAGTGGTAAGCAACAAGCCGACAGGGAGAGGAAAGTCAGGCTGGTATTTTAAGTCAGTTGATGGAGCAGGATGAGTAGCAGGTGTGCTGATTGGAATTGGTGCAGGTGTGAGGAGAGTCAGCAGGGGGGGGGGGGCGTGTCACTGTGGAAGATGCAGGCAGAAACAGAAACACAGACAGACAGACAGACAGACAAAAAACCAAAACAAACGGCAGGCATAACAAAATGAAGAAATAAACCCAAACACATTCACACACACACCGGACTGTCACCATGCAGAAGTCACGGCAGGCGGGGGCGTGACACTCGCGATGAATTCTAATGACCCATTGGTGGCCCATCGATCGCTCTATAATCTTTTCATTCAATATTACCGACATGATGGAGGCCAGACCACCATAATGGTGGTGCTCTAGGATCAACAGTTGGATGGACCATTTTGTTTATTTAAATCAAATTCAACTCATTGTATGAGTTGTCAATGATTGATGAAGATTAAATCACTTTTGCTGGGGAGAGGGAGGACACGGATTTTTGTTTGGCTTCTGAAGGGCGGCATGGCAGGAAAAGTTTGAGAACCAGTGAGTTAGCTGATGGATTACCTGGCCAGTATACTGTGAAGAGAGCCTTCTGTGTGTATATAGAGTAATTTGTCTCTTTGTCCTTGTGTGTCCCTGTACCTTGTCCTATACTTCCCCTTGTGTGTAAGACAGGACAGTGTTAATGTTTAATCTGCCATCAGCATCCTTGTAGATTTGTTTTGGCATTTTTAGCTCTAAAAGTGATTTTCTGAAAAGTGTCAGCTTTGGAAATGTTTTATCTCAGAATTCAGTAGGTGGCACTATTTTCCTCTTCAGTTATGAGTGTTGTTTCTTCTATTTTGGACAAACAACCTGTTTGCAACCACAGCAACTGTGAGCTTTGATGCTTTGGGGTTATAAATTAGAGTGAAATACATGTACTTACATGTACATTTACACACATTTTTTCACCCAAAATTGTGTTTTCTTACCAGTAAGCTTAGAGCTTTGCTGTGCAGAGTGATGGATGTTTTTACTTTATTCAAAGTGGGAAAGTTTGTCTCTGGTCACCTTAAATAAAAGGTTTGAGATATGTACATACAAGCATTATTTTATTAGCGGTATGTGAAAACCTAGGAGATATCATGTGACTGAACCTTTTAGTGGGAAAAACCACACCACATATAAATGTTATTCAACATAGAATATTCTATATGTCTTAAAACAGTGATTCCTAACCGGTATCTGTACCCCAGGGGTTCTTCTACTGTTGCCAGGGGGAACAGGGAATGACTGTGGAGCAGCTCAACTAATTTAAAAATAATTT
Source organism: Sander vitreus (assembly GCF_031162955.1). Taxonomy (NCBI): domain Eukaryota; kingdom Metazoa; phylum Chordata; class Actinopteri; order Perciformes; family Percidae; genus Sander; species Sander vitreus. The sequence goes on along the minus strand of NC_135871.1, from coordinate 6,359,027 downwards.
AATTATGATTTGATTAAAAGAATAAATCAGCTGTAGCACCTGCACACTTTGTGTTGCAGTTAAGTAAGAGTGCATGGAAACTAGCTAGCAAGCAAGCAAGCAGAGACATTTTTACAGGTAGCTAAAAGTAATTAATAAATGGTAGAAATAAATAGCTAAGCGCAAGGACTAAATAGTTCTAATGAGTAGCTAAACGTAGTGGAGAAACGGTTCAAATAGTTAGCTGAAAGTATTGCATAAGCAGCTGAAATGGTTAGCTCAAAGTAATGGATAAATGGATGGAACGCAACTAGATGTAGTCGTGTGATTTCTGACTAAACCAACCAATCAATTGACCGTTCAACAAGTATGAAAACAATTAACAATATCTAGTTTCTACAATGAATAGTTTTGGGAATTGATGAAGGTATGAGTTCATCTGACAGACCAAAATGTTTGGGAACCACAGTCTTAAACTTCCAGATAGATCTTTAGACCTATGAAATAGCATCAGTATGCCTTCACTGCAATCAGTCCGTCACAAATGCAGCAGAAAAGATTGAACAGTCTTTATGATAAGATTTGTTTGACTCATCAGTAACTCAGCATGTGTCTAAGGGCAGAGAGGGCCTGTACTGTGGGCTCTGAATATCATCCGGCAAGCGTGCTCCTGCTGAGCATTGCCTTTGGCCTACTTTGCATATTCATATGATGTTTATGCAGTAGATGGCGCAAAGGTCATAAAAATCCCCCAGTAAATAGGCACATTCTTTACATTTCACCCATAACATCTCTTTATTTAGTGGTATTAGTGGGGAAGAATATCCAATTGAGTTTTGTCTGAGCTGGCTGTAAAATCATATAATTTGGGGGTGGCAGTAGCTCAGTCCGTAGGGAGTTGGGTTGGGAACCGGAGGGTCCCTGGTTTAAGTACCAAAGTCTGGAGTATGGAGTATGGATTGGTAGCTGGAGAGATGCCAGTTCACCTACTTGGCACTGCCAAGGTTCTCTTGAGCAAGGCATCATATCCCCCAACCGCTCAGGGTACTGGTCCAACACTGGCAGCCCACTCACTCTGACATCTCTCCATTTGTGCATGAACCATGTGTGTGTGTGTGTGTGTGTGTGTGTGTGTGTGTGTGTGTGTGTGTGTGTGTGTGTGTGTGTGTGTGTGTATTTCAGGCCTGTTTGTAGTGATTTCTAACAGAGTGTAAATTGTAATTTCCCCACTGGGGATCAATAACAAGTATAACATTTAATTAAAAATACATTTAATTAAAGTGCCCATATTATGCTCATTTTCAGGTTCATAATTGTATTTTAAGGTTGTACCAGAATTGGTTTACATGGTTTCATTTTCAAAAAACACCATATTTTTGTTGTACTGCACAGCTCTCTCTCACTGCTGCAGATCCTCTTTTCACCTGGTCTCTGTTTTTTTACGATTATGGTGAACTCGTGTGTGTTGTAGCAGTGCTTTGCTATTGAGAATGAGGTAGCATGCTAGCATTAGCATTAGAATGCTAACGCTCGTTTCGGCTTGTGACATCACAAGCCGTGCCGATTTTGAACAGCTCACCCGGAGACTGAAGGCAGGACACATTCAGAAACCGTATCTCACTCAAAACAGCATGGATGGATTTTTTTCAAAGTTTGTATGCGTGTGGAAGCACAAAATAACACAATCCAAATCCCAGAAAAAGTGTTTTTTTTCATAATATGGGCACTTTAAAATATAGTACAGCGTGGACGGGAATGACAGTCAGTCAGCAAAGCGTAGATAAAGGTATTCTCCATCTTTTTGATGCCCTGTTCCAAACACAGAGGTAGACAGGTTAAAAGAGATATGTAGTAGATCAAAAGAATTGTCAGCCTCTATCTTTGCGATGCTGCCTGTGTGTGGCGGCTGCGTGAGGAAGTCACACTCAAAGCAAAGGACAGCCTATACACACCCATTTGGCAACATATATCACATGAGTGCTTTGTTGTTGGCATCAAACATCTACAGTGGCATGCTATAATTAAAAATGATGTGCTTTGTATACATGTATGTAGGCTATAGTTAAAAAGAGAGAAAACAGCAATGTTTTTTGAACATTAAGTCATGTTAACATGGTCTAGTAGAAACCCAAAATACAAGTATTAAACTTGTCCTCTTTTAACCGGTATTAGCTTGTTACACTTGTTACAGATTTTGGAAGATTTAGTGTAGTTTTGTGAACACGTGGAAGGTCTCTCACCTGATTACAGCCATGAGACTTTGCACAGCTGCTGTGAAAGCTATGCTTATTGTGTGGGCACGTGAAATGAAACTTGATTTCAAAGGACAGCATTAACAAATGTTCAACGCGTCAACAACACTTCCACATGCAGATGAAGGCCGTTTTGTGCCAGTACGTGTGGGTTGCTACACAACTATTTTTAATGTACTAAGATTTCTTGATGAGAGCCATAAAGGTTTGTTTTTTTAAATAATTTTCTAGAAGAGTGCCTTGGATTTTTTTTCTCTTTTGTACATTTGTGTTCCCCTATCAAAGAGCACCTCCATCATTTCTGTGACCTTCTGAGCACTCCAGACTTTTTTTTATAAACTTCCACATGCAGTTTGACATTCCAACAGAGCAGACAGCCACATAAAAAAAAGGCATGAAAAAAAAGTGTCCCTCTCTCTGGCTAAATAGCTTCTTAATGTGTGTACTTGCCAGGTTATCTGATTTAAACTTTGGCAGCTGTGCCCAGATCTTTTTGGTTGTTTTGGCCTGAGGTCAGCTTACCCAACATCTGCAGAGATGCCGGACAGCAAATACCTCTTTGAACCTCAAGAATATAGATCTATCTATTGCGAATATGCTAGTGTTTAGCATAATGGAGTATATTACATTTTTCACGTTTTACGCACTCTGATTTAAAGCTGCTACATGTAGAATTTTTCATGATTATACTATCTTTAAAATTATGTTGATGGCACATCGTTTTAGAGAAAAGAAACAATCCTGGCAATCTGTGTCCACCCCAAATATCTTTTTAGCCATGCTAGTAGCATAGCTCTAGGGATAGCAATATTGGTCCGCCACTTAAGTCCAGACTAAAATGTCTCTACAATAATTGAATGGATTGGTATGAAATGTTGTACATAGATTAGATGTATTGCCAGTGAGGCTGACTGCTGAGGGGAAGAAACTGTTTTCTGTGGCGTGAGGTTTTGGTGCTGATAGGCCGAAGCCTCCTGCCAGAGGGGAGGGGTTCAAACAGTTTGTGTTTGGGGTGAAAGGGATAGGCTACAATCTTTCCTGCCCGCCTCAGCGTACTGGAGGCGTACAGGTCCTGGAGAAACGGAAGATTGCAGCCAATCACCTTCTCAGCAGAGCGGATGATACGCTGCACTCTGCCCTTGTCCTTAGCAGTGGCAGCAGCGTACCAGATGGTGATGGAGCAAATGATAGCATGTTGACACATTAAACTAAGATGATGAAGATGATAAAGTTATACCTTCTAAAGAACAGCTTGTTTTTCAGCATGTTAGCATTGGTAGAGCATGTTAACATACAGTAAGGGCGGCCACACCGAGCCACTAGCTGAACTGTAGACTTCCTGCTAATACTACCACCAGATGATACAAATATCAGATATTCGAATATTCTACGTAGCTTTTAAGAAAACAGGGAAATGAAATATAAGGATCGATAAAGCATTCATTCAAATAATTTCCAGCTAAAAATTTAGCACGCACAGGCATTGTTACTCACACTAATCACGTCATTGCAAGCAAGAATTCAAACTTGAAAAAGATTGGACCATAGAGACTGTTTACTTATGAAGGTTGGACTGTATGTAAGTTATAACAGTGAGAATTAAGATGTCATTGAGAGCTGCTTTGAGTGAGGGTACCTGGTATGTAGTACAAAGGAGAGGCTGCAGCTTGTAGAGCTGTTGTGTCTCATTTAAACAAGCACAGACACTCCTATAAATAATTCAATGTGGAAGCAGTGTCTGAGTATCCACTGTGGCAGACTATTTGATAATTATATCCGGTGTCAAAAGGCTAAGTCTGATTTCATACTGATATTCTCCTGTAAGCCAGTGGGAAGATTAAGTGTGTATCTGTGAGGCCAAGGTTCAGTTCTTTGAAGGAGGTAAAGCCTTTCATATTAAGTGATCTCACTCTGATTTACAAATGATTCAATCGCAAGCTCGGCTTAAAGGGCTTTCACCATACTTTGGGCTTATTCCTAGAGGTAATGCATCCTTTTGTTGCACCTAGGCTCTCGCACTAAGGAATATAACATCATAAACAACAATTACTATGTAATCAACTGTAGACATCTAAACCGTACATCATTACACCTGTTTCAAAGGAGACTCTGCAGATAAAGGGCCGACCGTACATTATTCATATCTAAATTAACTATCCATATTAGACTCATACGTCATACATTAGCCTATTATCACAAGCCTCTCTATTTTTTTCATTTGACACCTTACAAACTTAAGAGCTAAATATTCACATTTTCACAAACATCTGTTGTCATGGATCTTCATTAAATTATGACAAATATAAACAGAGAAGAGACAGAGCAAGTTACGACATGGAGCAATGAATTATGAATGAAGAGGGGAATGCATAATTTAGCGGGATTTTGTTGCATATTTTATGGTAATCATTTCCTTTCATTTGTGAATCACAGTTGCCTTTCTGCAAAGCAGCAAAGAATCCCAATGCAGCGGGCTGCTAGATTAAGTTTTTTAAATGCTTGATGATTTATGAAATTGTGTATAATGGTGGTGTGTTTTTAGCTGGAGGATCAAGCTTTTCACTTGAAGGTCAGCAGTTTAAATTCACAAAAGGGAAACTAGACAACAGCACCCCTACAGTAAGGTACTGATTGGTCAAAGTGGGCGTGGCCTATGGGACCCTAATTGGTTTTAGCCCTTGGGCACATTTTTGATGGCCTCAATATATACGAAAACTCACAAAAATTGGCACCCACATAAACAACTGGGAGCTTTGCGAGACTGTACAGCGATTTGGCCCATACCTGTAAGCGGGCTCCATAGCATCCCCTAATGCGTGGAAGTCCTTAACTTGGACATAGTTGCTCCGATCTTCACCAGATTTAATACACATATTGCTCTAATCATTGCAGACATATTTCCCATTTACCTTCATTAGCTCCGCCCAACCGGAAGACGGACATTTTTTATTATGCATTTTTCAGGTGTTTTACATTCTTTCGAACTCGTCCTAGACCGTGATTTCAATCTTCTTGAATCTTTGCAGGTAGTATCTGTTGACCCTCATGACGAAAAGTTATCCAAAGAATTTTGATAGTTGAAAAAATGCGCAAGTTACAGCAACTTCCTGTCTAAACAGGAAGTTGCGTTATCTTGGCAACAATTATTTCGATTGCCCCGAAACTTGAGAAGGTTGTTCCTCATGGCCGGTTTAGCATCTTTGCCAAACTTGGCGGCAATCGGCCATTAGATGGCGCTGTTTTAATTTTTTTTTAATTAATCAGCAAAATATTGACATATGAGAAGCCTATTTTGACTAACTACTCCTGGGGCGTGAGTCCGATCGGCACGAAAACTTGCATATAGACTCGGAGGACCCTCATGACAAAAAATTATCAAAAGAATTTTGATAGCTAAAACAATGCAAGGACCAAACAAGTTATGGAGGACCAACTTCCTGTAGGTGGGTGTTGAAACAGGAACGGTTGTATCTTTACATTTACATTTACATAAAATTTAGAATGTGTGTCTACATGTGATATTGAGCTGCCCCCTATACTCTAGCCACACCCATGTACACAGACCACGCCCCCTTTCATAACTTGTGAACCGTTTAAGGTAAACTCTTGTGAGAGGTATCACTGAACTCAGCAAAGAGATCCTTTTTAATTGGTGACGGTTTGCCCTGCCCCATATGCTTAAGTCATGCCCCCCCCTTTAATAACTAATGACCCGATACCTCACACTATTGGGTATCATTGAAGTCAGCAGAGAGTTCCCTTTTCAGCAAATGCATGGCCGCAAGGAGCGCCGTCCTCCAGTAACCCCGACTGCAAGAAGGCAAGGGCCCGTTCATCGCTGCTTGCAGCTTTAATTTCTATTTCTATTTTGTGTTTTAGGGATTGTGTCATCAGTTCTCTGTCCTTTATGATGTTGATTCATATACTGTGTACTACCAGTGTGTTTGTAAATCAGTCTTACATTTCTGCGTTAAAGAAGCTACACAGTTTTTTTTTTTTAGTTATTTTTTTTTACATCCACTGCTGGAAAGAGCACCGCTTAATGTTTCATTCGTGAAAGCACAACTGAGGAGAAGACTTGGACTCGAACGCTGGCAATGGTGACTCAGCTTGGACTCTGACTCTTCTTTAGTGACTCAGACTCAAACTCAAGTCATGGTGACTCGACTCAGACTCTTCTTTAGTGACCCGGACTCTAATACTGGGGAATTGAGACTCGACTCGGACTCCAACTCAGTTCATGGCGATTCTTTGAGGACTCGGACATGCTATCGAACAGGTAAAAGTGGCCACATTGTGGGGTGTCACAATAGATGGAAACACTATCATGGACTACTTATATTAACAACACAGTGTCCAAAATGAGTAGAAACATCATTAGAAGAAGTGCTCATCTGTTGACAGACTCAACCATAAAGTTAGTAACACAGAATCTAGTCTCGTCCCATCTAGATTATTGTCCTATGATCGGGTCTGGTGAGTCAAAACAAGAGCTTGCCAAGTTACAGCTCACTCAAAACAGAGCAGCATGCCTTGTTCTTCGCTGCCCCACAAGGTGTAATGTGGAAGAAATACATACTAGGCTGTCATGGATGACAGTAGATGAAAGACTAGCAATAGACCTTCCTTTTTTCAGAACAGCTGAAGAGAGACAGGAAATTGGGGACAGAGAGTGGGGATGACATGCAGCAAAGGGCCTCAGGTCGGATTAGAACCCGGGTTGCTGGCAAGGACCAAGCCTACAGGGGGCACTCTCTACCAGGTGAGCTAGAGGCCGCCCCAGACCTTAATGCATGCAAGAATATTTGTACATTAGGCAAACCCACCAGCCTGTTCTAGTAGTAGGTTATTGCTTTACCCTGCCTATGCCCAGAACCAATGCACTTAAAAAATATAATGTATAGAGCTGTAACATATTGGAAAAACAGGCTACTGTGCCTTTTGTTTTATGAAATTTAGGATGTTTTCATAGCTCTGATATAATATAATGTATGTTTATCTTGAGTTGGACCCCAGGAAGAATAGTCTTGACTACGGTGATGACTAATGGGGATCCTTAATAAACAATAAACTCAGACTTGGACTCGAACACTTGGGACTCAAGACTTGACTCGGACTCAGACAGTTGGTGACTCGACTACACACAGAACATCAATAACTTTATTTGATTTTAATCTCCCATCCTTGTGCGAAGGCACAAACCCCAGCAGCTTCTCCATTGCTGCAGTGACTTCACGGTGTTCTGCATTTATGTAATGTTGGTAACAATATGTGACCCTGCAGCTCCCACGATGTATGTACAGTATGTACTAATAAAGTGGTTTCTCTTCCTCTTTGGTTTAGTTTAAAAATAACATGAGGGCTACATTAGGAGAACAAACTGTGCTGATGACACGGCCCTTAGTGAGGTGCTGCCATCTCCTGTTAGCTAAGAGGTGTTGCATGATCATAAATGTGTGTTGTATTGCAGTTTTAATGCATTAACATGCTCAGATGCATGTGTTTAGTTAAGGTGACACACCTGTGTTGTCACCTCAGTAAGGAATCACAGTTATTTAGAACTCGTTAGGCTGTAATTTTTGAATTGATTTCTGTGATGCTTTCACAGAGCATGTCTGACAGTGACATCAACAAGTTTACCATCATCCACCAACCGTAAGTAACGCTTTAACAACGCTGTCATCACACACCTCAATCTCACCTTCTTTTCTTCTAACCTTACCTCCCTTCCAGCAGTGATTTGTCTTTACTTTTAATACTTTGAGCACATTTTTGTGATGATACTTACATACTTTTACTGAAGTAACATTTTCAATGCAGGACTTTTACTTGCACTGTGGTGTTAGTACTTCTAAAGTACTTTCCTTTTTTGCGTTCCATCATTAGACTATTAACGTTACCGATAGACTTCCAAACGTGACGAGGAAAAAAAGAGGTGTTCGATGGCTTTATGTCATAGGCCGACCAGGGCTATGCCATTTGGGGAGGGGCCCTCGCGGCCTCGAAACACTACCCGCCCACGGGGAAATGTCCCGACTCTCCCGATTGCCACTCCGCTACTGGAGGGAGCAAACAGCTGAAACACATTAGACACTAATCAGACTCAACAGGAAAAAAACAATGCTAGGCAAAGACACGTGAAACCAAAACTACAAAATAATACAGGAAGTAAAGCATGCAAACATACACAAGGAATGGATCTAGGAAAGCAAAACAAGACTACAGACAGAAGGAAAGAAGAGACAGGAACGGGAGAGAACGAAAACAATACAGCAAAACGGGAAACGGAGAACAAATAACCGGGAAACAGGAAGCAAGCTAACAACACACAGGGAATCAAACCACAAACATGACAGTGGGTCAGTTACTATATAACACATGTTCTACTATCTCACTTAGCCAGGAACAGACCAAACTTTTTGCCACTTATTCGCCTGTCTGTCTGTGACAGAGAAGCAAACACAGTGCAGCTCTATATAGTTAATGAACTGAAAAACACTTAAGCTACGTCCCGACCGCGTTGCGTCGCCGGGGCGGGGATCGGCTCACGTAAAAGGCGTCAGGGGTCTGCAACGATGTCGGCAACCCACCCGACCCGTCGTGAAACACGGACCAAGGAGTCTAACGCTCGCGCGAGTCAGAGGGTCGCCCCGTGGCGCAATGAAAGTGAGGGTAATAGCCAATTTGGCTCTCTTTCTCTTCATTCTTCTCCTCCTCAGCACCTGCTCATTAATGTTTTAGCTGCCATTACACAAACATTTTGAAATAAAAGCGAAAATGCTTACTTCCTCCATAACTTCCCTAACTTTAGTGCAACAGCGTGCTGCATCTGATATCATTGTTATTGTTCTTTTGCGCATGCGGGTCAGTTCGAAACTGGAAACAGTTCACACTGGAATCTGATATAGGCCACATTTTAAAAGGTAATGTGAACAGCCCAAAAAAAAAATTGGATTTGAGCAAAAAATCCAAATTAGGCATTAAGACTTGAGGTGTGAACGTATCTTTAGTGAGGTCACAGGAATTTAAACTTCCCATAAGCATAAGTGTCCCCAGTGGTTTCACATCAATCTCAAGACCAAATGGTGACTAAAGGCTGTCTAAATCTCATCATGAATCATACACAGCTGGTTCCTAAAAAAAAAACTGTCTCTTTAATTCAAGATGGACATTTCTCACCACAGACAGCTCTCTGGTTTCTTCTTCTCTGCTGTAGTTGACTGTGATCAGAGGTAGAACAGACATTCTTTTGGCAGAAAAATCCCAATGTGGACCACACACACACACACACACACACACTGTAGTGGATCATCCTGCCAACCTAACCGGAAAGGCTGCCCACTCATCTTTCTATACAGTCTATATGATTTATACTCATCCTCCCATATACAGGAAACACTGATGATTACAATACTGAACTTTCCAGACAAACCATACATGACCTTAAGCCAGGTTCACATAGCTTGCAGCGGCCCTCAAATGCAAGTCTTTCCATTCATTTTGAATGGGGGTAGTGTGTTTAGGCTGATTGGGCTAAGAATAGCAGGGTAAGCCAATCAGAGGCAGAGTAGAGCAAGTCATGCCTTCGCCTTCCTAGGAAAAGAAATATCGCACCCAGGAGTTTGTGTAACAGCTGACCGTTCCCTGCAACAAGCTCCAGTTACAAACAACAGTCCCTCCGTCTCTTTTCTTTCTCTCTTTCTCAGTGAAATGAAACTGCCTTGTGTGTGCGTGTGTTATCGTGGCAAAATGTGGTCCTGGAGAAACCTGCTGTTCCTCTATCTATTGTAGTTAGGTATTTCTCTCTTTCCTTTTCCTCACCACTGTGTGCAATTGCTCCTGGGGGAATTGTTAGGTCCGTGTAAACTATAGAGTGTGGTCTAGACCTACTCTATCTGTAAAGTGTCCTTAAATACTGTAAACGTCTGTTATGATTTGACACTATATATACAATTTTAATACGATATCTATCCTCATATATCAATATAATATCTATACAGTATATTGCCCGGTCCTAGATGACCTTGCTAAAAACTGTTCCAAAACATGCCCCCATTAACTTGAACCAGTGATCTTATTCATGTGATGTAAGTTATTAGAAGTCGGTTGAAATGGCAACATTGTCTAGATGGAAGTGGAATTGAAGAGGGTCAGGAGAGATGGAGGAGTGATGCAATAGGTTTGTTCACTGAAAGAGTGGAAAGGAGAAGTGATTTTTTTTTTTTCCAACAGAGGCTGGTTAGAATGAATTTCCTCCCCTCTGTGACAAAGACATGACCTGTAGCCAAACACTGTGTTCATTATCATTTCTGCGAACGATCTAGCAGCACACACTTAATGTATGACAGGACTCATGACCCAAAAATGTTAAACATGAATATGGAAACGTTAGGTAAACTCGCTGCTCCTGCTACAGCAAAGATTCGGTAAGAAGTTCAGTTTTATTTGATATTTTGCTGTGAATCATGACATTTTTTGCTAATGCTTTTTAATATATAATAAAACTGTGTTTATATTTGGCGCTTTGGACAAAAACTAAACCACAACCTCTTACATTTTCGCAGTATATTATGGAGTATTGTAGTAGCATAATAAAAGCAGTGTTACATCTGTTACCGTAACTTTCCTCTGCAAGCAACAAGAGGGTTCAAACTTGGGCAAAACAAATGTCATGTCATTGTAAGAATTTGCTTTTTATATTACATTTACCATTAAATAAATTAAAAAAAACTTAAACGGAAAAGTGGTAAAGTAGACAATTTAAGTACCTTTTTAAAGCTGAAAAATAACTATCTATTTGTAACACTTTTGGTCAGCTAATAATACTGCAAACTTCTTTTTTGAAGACCTGTTTATGAATGACATACCATGTTTTCCAGGCAGCTTCAGAAGATTGTTCAAGACATCAAGAAAAATGACGGCAGCTTACTGAATAAACTGAGAAGGTCAGTGTTCAAAATGTTACCATTTACCGCTCTCTTTAAAGTATACACGCACACATTATGTATGAATGTAGGAAATATATCAGTCTAAATGTATGTGTATTTTTAAGTAAGAGGCAAATCGCTGACAAGTCTGGCTGATCTAAAAATTCCCTGTGTGGTGGTGTATTAGAGAATGTCAATTCCTCTTTCACAACTGTTGGAATAACAGTAAGACCCATAAGCCAAAAATAACTGAAACAGATGGCTGTTTCAATTTCCTTTCCTGAAATGAGTCCCCTCAAGGCACAGAAGGATAGATACTATATTCACATGTGTGGTAAATATGCACAGCAGTCTGCCAACTGTGGTTATGGTAATATCCCTTTTACAGTTTTACAGCACAGGTGTTTGCTGAGTATGCAAATGGAATGTGTTTTGCACCAAGACAAAGTACCATTACTCAAACAATTCCACTTTTATAATTTCAGTTTAATTAGCAACAAGTCCTCCAAACCATACGGCCATATAGGTTGTTTTTTCCTACTTTCTGACGCAACCGACCCATTGGGGTGTTTTTCATCCTCATATCTAAACGTAACAACGTAACACACGTAGTTTGGTTAGGTTTAGGCACAAAAACCGCTCTGCTATGTTTAGAAAAGATGGTGGTTTGGGTACATACTAAGGGTAGTAATCACCAGAGGCCCCACGTGGCGAAATGATCACGACACTTACGTCACGATACAATATTATTGCTATTTTAAACATATTGCAATTTTCTGCGATATATTGCAATTTATAACCTCTTTTTCCAACTTCAGATTAAAGGAAAACAGCTTATCTAAAAAAATAAAGTTCCATGTTTGTTCATCTCACTTCAATTGAATTATTCTAGTACCAAAAAGTTTAATTGTCATGCGCAATTGATATAATAAAAGATCAATACTTGGCGTCCCTGTATCGATACAGTATTGCCGCAGGAAATGTCACGGTACTATGTTGTAGTGATTTTTTTTTTACCCCACCCCTAGTACGTAGCACAGATTACTTACAGCTATAGTGCGTAGTTTCTGTCGCCCCCATGAGGAATTCTAAGTAACGACAACAAACCTGTCGGCGCGTCGACAAGATGCAAGCCTTCTGTGATCGCGCACCGCCGATCACAAAGTTACACACTAAAGCTTTAATGTGACGTAGTTCTGTTTGTTCTGTAAAGTCTCAGTTTACGTTTGTTTTCAAGTGAAACACTGGATCCATCCTCCACCCAAACTTGCCCCCTTATGCGGCGTATGGCGCTGTTATACGTCGCTCTTATACGTCGCTCTTATATGTCGCTCTTATATGTCGCTCTTATACGTCGCTCTTATACGTCGCCCTTACTTCCTGCTTTGCTCCCATCAAAATGACCACGGCCACTACATGGCGTAAATATTTACTAAAGGGCGATTCATATATGCTAATGCTATACATGTAAATATGGGTCATAACTGCTGCTTTCAGGGGAGGACAGTCTTAAATAGTAAGGAAATGTGTTCACACTGTTAAATCATTGCCAAATCACTGTTAAGTCATTCACTGCCTGCTGCATGATGCCAATATCTCTCTCTATATGACAGGCTGAAAGGCAAACCACTTCCAAAAGTCCCTGCGAGAGATTACAGAGGTAAGAACTGAGTCATTATCACTGGTCCCACACCAAGATTGACACATGGTACAAAATAAGCTGTTATTAAAACCTCTTATGATACTGAAAGAAAACACAGTTGAGTGTTGTCCTCTGTTTGATGCACATATATCCAGAACATCTTTATTCAAGTCTGTCTTATAACACTGTTTAAATGCCAATACGAGCATTGGAAGAATCGCTGCAATCATCTGAGTCAGCCAAATCAAGTGTGTATCTTCCAAAGTGATGTCTTTAGTACAGAATTCACTCTTTGTGCTGCTATACCCCTACCATGACGCTCTGCAAGGAAACATTGTAGGAAAGGAGTGTAACTTAATAAACTCAATAAACCTTTGGGTAGTTTATTCTATAAATCTATATTTTATAACTGGTCATAGGTTTTGTGTGCACAACTAGTAATTATATGAAATGGAGTGAAGTAAATGTATAAAGTATAGCATATTGAAATGCTCAAGTAATGTACAAGTGATTAAGCAAGTAAATGTTCTTAGTTACTCCCCCCCCCCCCCCCTGCAGAAAAATCTGTTGGCAAAACAAGACAAAACATTTTTTTTGAAAGTTTAAGTGTTATAAGATTTTCAGCTTATTTCGCTAATCATGAATATGATATTGTATATTATTACAATCTTAATCACCTTTTTTGTGTTCCAAACGTTCAATTCATACCTTGCAATTAGCCCTTTTCTTACACATCATTCATGATTTTGTATTTGCTTTCTCTTCTCCATCGGAACAAACACCTACAGGATTCAATTCAATTGTATTTATAGTATCAAATCATAACAAGAGTTATCTCAAGACACTTTACAGATTTACGGAGAGTAGGTCTAGACCACACTATAATTTACAAAGACCCAATAATTCCAACAATTCCCCGAAGAGCAAGCATTTAGTGCAGGATCTGTTTCATCTCAATTAATTCCCGCCTGACAGAAGCCTCCATGCTCACGAAATGTCCAGATTTCCAAAAAAAAACATTGCAACTGAGCTGCAGAAACAAGTAGACATCCCTGCACATGTTTCGGGTTATTGTTTTGAGAAACACGCTGTCAGTGGTGGAATGTAACTTACTACATTTACTCAAGTACTGTACTTAAGTACACATTTGAGAAAGTAAAGTAAAGTTTATTTCTAGAGAACATTTAAACACAGCTTAAGCTGACCAAAGTGTTGTACAAAGAAGCACCAAGATGCTTTAGGTACTTGTACTTTACTTGAGTCTCTTCTTTTCATGCCACTTTCTACTTCTACTCAGAGAGAAATATTGTACTTTTTACTCCACTACATTCATCTGACAGCTTTAGTTACTTTGCAAATTAAGATTTCTTCACACAAAACACATAACGGTCTACAAGTCCAGCTGAAATGATTCGCTGATTAGACACTTAGTTGATTGACAGAACTGTTTGGATCGTTTCCAGTTTCTAAAATGTGAGTTTTCTGCATTGAGTGCTTTTACTTTTAATACTTTGAGTACATTTTTCTGACGATACTTACATACTTTAATTTAAGTAACATTTTCAATGAAGGACTTTCCCTTGTAACAGAGTATTTTTACAGTGTGGTATTAGTACTTTTACTGAAGTAAAGGATCTGAATACTCCTTCCACCACTGCACGCTTGTGCATAATTATGTAAAGCTTTTGTTCAAACTGCATCATAAAAACATCAATTTAGTCCCCTTGCAGAGAAAGTACACAATAGTTCAAGAGGTGAGGAAACACGCACCGCTGGTTCCTCAACCAACGAAGCTGACTTGGAGAGTAGGCTTTGTTCTAAAATTAGAAAATGTGCTCTGACACATGCTCCGATGAATGTAATGCTGGTGCTTAATATTTTTTTAGGTAGCTGCGTTTAATAAAATCCACAAGCTCGTTTTTTCCCTCTTTGTAATGAAACCCCTCTGAATGTCTGTGTTCACAGATGACAGGGAAGATGACGAACTGTCTGAACCTGATTATGTAAGTTGGGAAATATGTCATTTAAAGTGTTGTTGTTGTCTGATATTTGTTCAAAACATCTTTTACACAAGTTTATTGTAAATTCTCACGAAACAAGTGACACAGAAAACAACTATACAACAATTCGGCATCACACTCCTTATAGTTTAGAACAATCTTTTCTTCACTCTCATGAAGGCGTTACATATTATGTTATCAAGACATAAGATGAGCTTACACAAGAAGGAAGGAATAAATGTATACATAAGAAAAATGGGGGGGAAAAAGAAAAAAGAATAAATACAAAAAAAATACTGTAGCCGATCAACTACAGTGGTGCTCATAAGTTTATGAACCCATGCTAAAGTTGACTAAAAGAGGAATAAAAAAATCATCTTTTGGAAATTGATCTTAATGCCTTAATTAAAAAAATATCCAACCTTTAAGGACACCAGTTTTCTTTGTGAATGAATAATGTATCATAAATAAATAAATGTTCTTCCTTAAAATACAGGGGGCATAAGTAAGTACACCCCTATGTTCAATTCCCATAGAGGCAGGCAGATGTTTTATTTTTAAAGGCCAGTTATTTCATGGATCCAGGATACTATGCATCCTGATAAAGTTCCCTTGGCCTTTGGAATTAAACTAGCCCCACATCATCACATACCCTTCACCATACCTAGAGATTGGCATGGGGTACTTTACATAAAATCATCTCTCAATCCAAATCAAACCAGCTATTAGGCTAACTGACATAAAACCATGCCAATCTCTAGGTATGGTGAAGGGTATGTGATGATGTGGGGCTATTTTAATTCCAAAGGCCAAGGGAACTTTATCAGGATGCATAGTATCCTGGATCCATGAAATAACTGGCCTTTAAAAATAAAACATCTGCCTGCCTCTATGGGAATTTAACATAGAGGTGTACTTACTTTTGTTGCCAGCGGTTTAGACAGTAATGGCTGTGTGTTGAGTTATTTTGAGGGGACAGCACATTTACACTGTTATACAAGTTGTACACTTAATACTTTACATTGTAGCAAAGTGTAATTTCTTCAGTGTTGTCCCATTAAAAGATATAATTAAATATTTACTAAAATGTGAGGGGTGTACTCACTTTTGTGAGATACTGTGTATATATATAATTTAAATGGATTCAAAGTTCTTGAATTCAATTCTAAAGTGATTTTGAGAACTTAGCTTTATGGATGTGAAATATTTCCTGTATAATTAATAAGTTGTACTGTCTGGTTTTTATTTCCATAGTATATTACATCCTTGGCTTCCAACTTAATTGAGTTTGTCTGAAACATTGCAAATATGTTGTTCCCAGGATAATGACATGTACGAGGATCCACGTGACAACCAGGACGACAGCTACGAGCCTCCTCCCAGCCACAGAGTCTTCCCCACTACTCCCTCCGCTTCCTTCCCCAGGGGGGAGTATCTTGGTCAGTACAGTCGTCTGACATGAAGAACTGTTTATGCCAAGCACTTATTTTTCACAAGAAATGGCTAAACATACTGACATCATTAGTTCCCGTGATGATGACATTCAAAATTAATTTTCACACAGTTTCCACATCTTCAATAGCTTAGGCACTATTGAGCAGGGCTGTAGTCAAGTCCACCTTTATCAAGTCCAAGACAAGTCCAACACCAGGACTAGTCGAGACCGAGTCAAGACCGATTCCAAATGAGAGACAGTCAAGACCGAGAAAGAAAGGATCAAATTAGGCCACATTATTTACTTTAAAGAGGCTATGTGTAACTTTCAGTTTCAGTTTGAGTTGATTCTAGCGGCCGCTTTGGACAAAAGCGATGCAGGCTTATCGGCCTGTAGGTAAGGTAGCCACTAAGGTAGCCATCCACAGATACAGTTAAACTTAAGGATTCACTGTGCCACATGTATGTTAAGCATTAAAACATGATGTATGGTGTTAAGGCTTTAGGCCAACCTACACATTATTGTAGCTCCAGTTTATTATGCAACTCAATTTCACACAATATAAGTAGGGGGTCCCTGCTCTGTCTCTCTTTCAGCTAAGGGGTCCTTGGCCTAAAAAACGTTGAAGACCTCTGGACTAGTGGATGTGTGAAACACAATTTAGTTTTTATGTGGTGCATAAAAATGACAAATAAAGGAATTTTGAATCTTCTCCTTAACAGTCATAGCCCTCTTCCAGCTGGAGTTGCGTTGGTCGATTAAGGCCCTTTACACCGTTGAGCTAAAGCCACAATACACAGGGGGCTTCATGCAAATGCTAACGTCCTGCTTCTGCTTCTGCTTCTCCTTTCCAGACAACTGCCGTAACCGACCTGGCCGGCCGCCCAAAAAGCCACTCCGCCCAAACAAAGCCTTCAAACAACTTCCCCCTGAACCCACCCACCAGGGAAGCGATGATGTAAAGCAACTTTCCCTACCTCAACCTCACATAAATACTGTAGTGCAGGCTTGAGTCGTTCACACATTTCCACAAACATTATTGTGCCTTGGAAAATTTCACCATTTCCTGTGTGTGTTGGTAAATGCCTTCCAATGCGTGAGTGACTGACCCTGTTTTCACAATATGTTGTCGTTGTTCGGCAGGAAGACTACATTGATCCAGACTGCAGTAACGATGATGACAACTACGTAGAACCTGCAGGGAATCAGTCTTCCAGTAAGATACATATCAGAAGAGAGAGTGATTAGAATATCTGGGGGGCGGAGGGGGACTGCAAGGACTACTACTATGTGCCTCTTTAAAATTCACTTTTACAGGATGGCCTACACTTACTTAACCATGTTTTCGTTTCCATTATTGCATCACTGCATATTTCCTCTTGATATTACTATTTTCTGGTGTTTTATTTGAACTTCACTGTCATGACACTGTATCATAATTTTTGTATTTTTAGATGCATTTCTATACATTTGTTCTTTTATTGACATCCTATCTTGCACTTTTACTATTTTATGTATGGGCTCAGTCTTGCTTGAAATATGTGCTCTCACATTCACATTTAGTATGTCATACATGGTTGGGGGGGGGGGGTACAGGCTTACATGGGTTTCTGATTCTTTAATTGTATTTTGTAAATATTTTAATCTGGACAGCATGCTTGATAAGTGCTATATAAATAAAAGATTAGTATTACTATAAAGATATAATAATGATAATAATCTCCATGCCTCTCTTTAGATCCCATCATGCACGGTGGGAGCAGAGCAGGGAGGGAGCGTCCCATGTTGCCTACACCTTTACCAGAGCGTCCACCCAGTCCTGGTAGGTACAACAATAGTCTCGCTTTGCCAGACCTTCCTCCACAGCGCTGTGGAGGAGGGTCTGGCTAGTCCACACAGCATTCCGGGACAGGAGAACAATGTGCTCTGGTTTATTGGCATTTCTTTAAACCAATCACAATCGTCTTGGGCGGCGCTAAGCGGTGCACGGAGCCCCGGAGCCGCTGGAAAATAGCCTCGGGAAGGAACTTCTTTCCTGTACGTTTAAAAGTTGTTTTAGTCGTGCAACAGAAAACTCAGACTGGACAGATAGTCTAGCTAGCTGTCTGGATTTACCCTGCAGAGATCTGAGGAGCAGTTAACCATAGTCCTCAGAAATCCACCGGAGTTTAGAATTTCAACACAAAGGAAGAGGAAGGTAACGGTCATCCGGTCCAAAAAAAGAAATACGGCAGAATTTCCGGCAGAAACGGGGCAATCCTGGAAGTGGAAGGTCGTGGATATAGACTAGTACAACAATAACCATGCTGTACACCAACACTAGCTCACAAGGGGTCAGCCTCTACAACTGTTGTTCAAGCTGCACTCATCACAACTCTCTTAGATTTAAAGCCTGTGTTCAATACACCATCTGAAAATGTACTGTGAAACTGTGCATTACATAATGATGTAAACCCACTCCTTGTATGAGTGCATTTAATTAGTTGCTAATTTTTCACTGCTAACTGGATCATGTAAGCTTTGTAATGCAATGGGGAAAAAATGATTTTGATTCTTTTTTAGAAAAAATGCATTGTCACTAGCTTTAAAACAAGGCTCTATATGAAATAAATATGAAAAGTGGTAAATAAACAATTATAAACTGTCTACAGTTATTGTTACAACAAAACTAGGGAACCCAGGCGCTACACACAGAGGGACACGATGCAGGAGTATAATTCATAAGAAGTTTTTTTTTTACAGCCCTTAATATTGTGAGCAGGGAGTGAACCAGTAGTACATTTTGAGCATCAAACCCTTCATTTCTTGCATTGTGGTGAATTCTTCTGCATCAATTTATGTTACAAAGGTCTTTATTTATGTAAAGGAAATTACTTTCCCCCTGTATGTTCAAAACTATATGCATATTCAAAACAAGAATCAAGAATCATGAACATCTCAACAACAAATCTGTTAGAGAATGAAACCTTGTTAAAGCCAGAAGTTCCAAAGTTTAAAGCTACATACAAGACATGAAATGACAAGAAATTGCATCTTTATCTTTGTTGCTCCTGTTGTGTTCTTTAATTAGACACATGTACTTGTTTGCTGTACATGTTTTGAGCCCCCTCAAGATATTTTTCCCTCTTTTTGGGGAGTGGGCTCCTTCATATTCACGCTCCTCTTTCTACCCCCTGGTAGAACCCCCTGGTAGAACCAGACAGTAACATGGCTAGACACAGAAGAAAAAAGAGGCCTCCATTATGTTTACAGTATTGAATGAAGAGATTATAGGCCTATATGCATGAAAAGTTTTTTGTAAATACACTACAATGAGAGACCCAAAAGCCCTTAGTCCAAACACAAAACAACGCCCAAGGGCAGATACTGCTACATGCTGAAGAGACATGTCTGTCTGAAGTATGAAAACAATGCGATCCAGCACCAAAACAAGGCTTTTGTGGTTCTGCAGTGTGTCTGATTTTGGCTCTGGTTTGTTTTTCAGACTTTTATGAAGTTCCTGACCAAGAGGTAGGCTTCTATTTAATCGCAATTCCAATTATTTTTTAAGGTACATTTACATGTGGAATTCAATGTAGTTCCATTTTCTGGCATCTTTACAGAAAAGCTCATTATCTCTTCCAGCAAGCAGGTCAGTGTGAGACTGTTTTAGCTTCGGTTCATTCATGTAATTGTATAGACATGCAATACAAAATGACAGTATTTAAGAAGACATTTTGACTACAGTCTGAGACTAATCATTTACCTTGCAGACTGTGTCCAATCCCCACAACACACTCATATTCTTTACCGCCGAAGCCTAGCCCCAGGTAGGACTCATTGAATCTAGGGGACTGAAAGTACGACATTAAGTAGAAGTTATGCAGTTCTTGCATTGCTTTCCTATTACTACACTAACAATGAGTTTTTATCCCCCCTTTTCAGAGTGAATATGATGAGATCTCCTACTGCTGTAAGTTATGACAAATGTGTAAGATTTCATTTAAAAAGAGGTGCATGCAGAGATTTGCTGAATGCTGCACAGTTAGGAGGTCATTGACTGATCCGTATTGTGATTGTCCAGGTCCAGGAGCCCACAGGCGACGATGAATATGAAGTTTGCCATCCAAGTGACGGTGAGTATTAAATCAAACAATGACTGGCTTTTTCCATTTCAATTTGTATAAAGAAATACTGCTACCATGAATTATTCTAGCATGTAATAATATCAATAATAACGTTATTTGTATAGCACCTTTTAAAAACAATAGTTTACAAAGTGCTTTGACAGAGGAAACAAAAGCACATACAAATCAATATACATATTTAGACATTGTAATAGAGAAAACAGAAGATGGGGAAGCTTTAAAGGAGCAGGAAAAAAAATGACAATTCAATACACAGAATGAAATTAACAGGTGCTAGGGTAAAAAGACATGAGAAAGATAATAAAAAAGACAGCATCACATAAAAGCAAGTCTATAAAAATGGGTTTTAAAAGAAGTGATTTAAAGGGGACATATTATGCTTTTCCGTATTTTCTGTCATATCTGCAATGTTATAATGTCGGATTTTCATGTTAAACGTGGCCAAAACTTCAAATAACGAGGTAAATTTATTTTAGACGAATCCCCGTGAGCTAAAACGTTCAGATTTCCAACTATTCTGAACGATCCGGTTTCAACAGTTTTTCTACTCTCAGCTAAGTCTTCCGCAACTCTACAACTTCTGTGATTGGTTATCTGCTCCAAGTAGGCAGGACTGGAGTGTTTCTTTTTTAAGCTACTGCGGTGTTAACATTGTCGCATGTAGCTACATGCTATCAGCAGTAAACAATGTCACCTTGGCTGCCACTGTCGTTAAATTCTACCCAATTCCGGGTCACATAACTCCTGAAACATTTTTTGTTCATGTAGTATTTGAAATTGCTGCTATATTCTATTCTATTTTTTTTTACATTAAAACATGTAAACATGTTCTAGTACAAACACAAAAAGTATAATCCTGAAAATGCTATATACAGTGGGGAGAACAAGTATTTGATACACTGCCGATTTTGCAGGTTTTCCTACTTACAAAGCATGTAGAGGTCTGTAATTTTTATCAACTGTGAGAGACAAAAATCCAGAAAATCACATTGTATGATTTTTAAATAATTAATTTGCATTTTATTGCATGACATAAGTATTTGATCACCTACCAACCAGTAAGAATTCCGGCTCTCACAGACCTGTTAGTTTTTCTTTCAGAAGCTCTCCTGTTCTCCACTCATTACCTGTATTAACTGCACCTGTTTGAACTTGTTATCTGTATAAAAGACACCTGTCCACACACTTAATCAAACAGACTCCAACCTCTCCACAATGGCCAAGACCAGAGAGCTGTGTAAGGACATCAGGGATAACATTTTAGACCTGCACAAGGCTGGGATGGGCTACAGGACAATAGGCAACAACTGTTGGCGCAATTATTAGAAAATGGAAGAAGTTCAAGATGACGGTCAATCTCCCTCGGTCTGGGGCTCCATGCAAGATCTCACCTCGTGGGGCATCAGTGATCATGAGGAAGGTGAGGGATCAGCCCAGAACTACACGGCAGGACCTACACAGTCTATCCTGCAGCGCACGCAAGGTCCTCCTGCTCAAGCCAGCGCATGTCCAGGTCCGTCTGAATTTTGCCAATGACCATCTTAATGATCCAGAGGAGGAATGGGAAAAGGTCATGTGGTCTGATGAGACAAAAATAGAGCTTTTTGGTCTAAACTCCACTCGCCGTGTTTGGAAGAAGAAGAAGGATGAGTACAACCCCAAGAACACCATCCCAACCATGAAGCATAGAGGTGGAAACATCAATCTTTGGGGATGCTTTTCTGCAAAGGTGACAGGATGACTGCACCGTATTGAGGGGAGGATGGATGGGGCCATGTATTGCAAGATCTTGGCCAATAACCTCCTTCCCTCAGTAAGAGCATTGAAGATGGGTCGTGGCTGGGTCTTCCAGCATGACAACGACCCGAAACACACAGCCAGGGCAACTAAGGAGTGGCTCCATAAGAAGCATCTCAAGGTCCTGGAGTGGCCTAGCCAGTCTCCAGACCTGAACCCAATAGAAAATCTTTGGAGGGAGCTGAAAGTCCGTATTGCCCAGCGACAGCCCCGAAACCTGAAGGATCTGGAGAAGGTCTGTATGGAGGAGTGGGCCAAAATCCCTGCTGCAGTGTGTGCAAACCTGGTCAAGAACTACATGAAATGTATGATCTCTGTAATTGCAAACAAAGGTTTCTGTACCAAATATTAAGTTCTGCTTTTCTGATGTATCAAATACTTATGTCATGCAATAAAATGCAAAGTAATTACGTAAAAATCATACAATGTGATTTTCTGGATTTTTGTTTTAGATTCCGTCACTCACAGTTTAAGAGTATCTATGATAAAAATTACAGACCTCTACATGGTTTGTAAGTGGGAAAACCTGCAAAATCGGCAGTGTATCAAATACTTGTTCTCCCCATTGTAATAGTTGCCCTTTAAAAGAAGTCACTGATTCAGCAAGCCTTATATCCTCGGTGATGCCATCTAGAGCAGTGTTTCTCAAATGGGGGTACGCGTACCCCTGGGGGTACTTTGGAGTACTGCAGGGGGTAAGTGCTCTTTTTGCAAAATGCTCATTTAAAAATATGTCATGCATAATTCCTAAAATAATTATACCATGATAATGGTTAAGTGATGGATTCTGAACATTTGAAATGTAGCATTTAAATGTTTATCAGTTACTGTTTATTAAATCTGTCACTGCCGACACTGTATTGGTCCTCTTTATAGATGTAAAAATGTTTTGCACTGGTCAGGGGGTACTCGGCCTAAAAGCACAATTCACAGGGGATACATTATTGAAAAAAGTTTGAGAACCCCTGATCTAGAGGATGGCCAGTGGAAGGAAACATTGTTTTAAATGGACAATTCCATTTTCAATTCAATTTTATTGATAGTGTCAAATCATAACAGACATTATCTTAATTCCAAAGAGAATAGATCTAGCTCACACTATAAGTTACAGGTACCTTCCTTTTAACAGGCAGAAACCTCGGACAGAACCTGGCTTACAATAGCAACTTATGACTTTCCAAAGCTAACAGCAGTCATAATAACTGGTAGATCACTAGTCTTTGCTTTGTGTGCTCCTCTAGGTACCAGTGATAAACCTGCAGAGAGCCCTCCTCTACTCCTACCAAAACCTTTGCAGAGAGAGTAAGCATCACTTAACCAAACATTTTTCCAATTATAGGATATATACCATAGACTGTATAATATTAATGGGCAGAGCATGTGTGACGTCGTCGACTTTGCCATTACGGGCGCAGCCATCCTGGTTGCGGATGTGACGATTTTAGACGAGAGGGAGGAGTGAGGGAGGAACCACGTCACGTTACACACTTTCACTGGCAATCACATCATAGCCACGCCCTAAAACATCCCCTGCTTTATCGCCGATTTTAAAATCAACAAGACCATAATTTAAAAAATGAACATCATTCTGTGTTGCAGAGGACTTAAAACTAGTGAATGAGACCATAAACTCATTATGAAAATGTTTACTGAGGTAATAAATCAAGTGAGAAGTGGGTCACTTTCTCATAGACTTCTATAGAAACCGAACTCCTTTTGCAACCGCACGTGTCGCCCCCTGCTGGAATTCAGATAGAATGCAGGTTTAAGGCACTTCCGCATTTGCAGCACTTCACCGAACCGGATGCGTTGTCCATTAATATTAACAGTCTATGCTATATACTCAGGGTTCCCACGGTCATGGAAAACCTAAAAATAGTACAAAATAGGAATTTTAAAATCTAATTTCTAAGGCCTGGAAAGTAAAATGGAAAAACCCTTGAAAGTTTTGGAAAAGTCATAGAATTCTGTTGTGTTTAATAAAATTGTTACAGTTATCTTCTTGGATAACCTTCAACATAATATAACTAAGGCAGTTAATCAATTACAATTTATCGCATGATTGTCACATCCATTTATCCATCTTGAATATAGTTTAAGAGGGATATTCATCAAGTTTTTAATAATGTTTGTAATGTAATGTTAACGCTCATGTTGTCCTCAGGTCCAATTTGACCTGTTTTCAAAATGTCAAAATCAGAAATATGTTTTTTGTTGTTTTTTTTAATAAGAATTACCCAAAAATTAGATGGATTCCATACAATGCTCTTCGCACGTACAATTCATGATCACTTCCTTTATTGGATTTTGGATGTTTTATTCAAGTTTTAGCATTTAAAAAAAATTTGAAATGGTTTCAAAACTGTATTCTGACTAAACTTTGACTCTTTGAAGTCTCTGATTATCCATCAACATACGTTCCTCTAATATTAGTCTACATATTTCATAATTTCTGCTTTTTTAACTAAAAAAATGAGGTATAATTTCCTACAAATGAGGATTATTGTCCAGGAATTCCAAAATAAGTGTAAACCTAGTGGTAATAACTTGGTGTTAGTGGTGTATGGTGGTTGGGTAACAAAAGCATCAAAAACGTTTAAAAAAGAGACAAAAACGTTGAAAGTGTCGAAGAAAGGTAAACTTCCCTATTAAATTAAATATGTAAGTTTTATTTACGACAAATTACATCAATTGCAGTTTTCGACATCAACGTTTATTTGGCCCGTGGCCTTCCATCCAGATCCATTCTGGCCCTAAATATAAAAGAATCTGATTTAGAGTAAAGTATTCTATACCGTTCTGTTTGTGTTATACGTTGTGAATGGTTATGAACATTTTATTATAGGTCCTTAAAATCTCATGGAAAGGTTTTGAAACTTTGTACATGGAACTGTGTGGGAACGCTGTATACTGTAACCTGATTAAGCTTTACGAAGGGAATAACTGATTGTCTGATCATCTCTGTTTTTTTTCTTCTCAGGAGGTCACCAAAAATACCTTTTAAGCCGGTAGGAATATCACATTCAATCATCATGGCTTTTTGTGTTTTACTTTGTTTTATGGGATCAGCTGATGTCTGTCAACATTACAGTGAGTACTTTTTCTTTTTGCAGAAGCCAGCTTTAAAATCCAGGAAATTTGAAAGTAAGTGTTTACATTAATTCAGATACTATATATACACATTATTAGTCACCCCAGAGCTTGTATTAATTTAAGTTAGTCCCAGGTGCTTCTATGATTGGAGTGTTTCCTTTCCTGAGACACTATTAAACCCACATTGTTACCAGCGCACATTTCATTTACTCAGTGGATTATTTGAAGACGGTAATCTAGCCCAGTTGCAAATTTTTGCCGACTTTTTGTGCCCAGTGATGATCTAATTTCACACATACATATGCTGCACTTCGATACAAGTCATTCGTTTTCCAGATGAAATCTGTTCCAGTTATAAGGGAATGTAGATGTAGTAGTCAAGACCACCTATGTCGAGTCCAAGACCAGGACTAGTCGAGACCAAGTCAAGTCCCGGTCCAAAGAGGTTTGAGTCCAAATGAGAGACAGTCAAGACCGAGTTTAGTTCTGTTGCAACATTTCCCGGAGGCCTTGTGTTTCCTCCTCTTCAGTGCACTGTGGACAAATTTTGTGTCGTTTGTAAAACCAAATTGTGTTATGCTGCCGCTCGCCAACATTGTGTTTGTGGCAAAAATGAAAATGACTCATGCCTCAGTGTGTGCACTATATAATGCTGGACTCGGTCAAGAGTAGGGCTGGGTATCATTTAAAAATGTTTGATACCAATACCAATACCAATACTGTCACTTTGATACCGGTTCCTAAACGATACTTTTGTCGATACCAAAAAAAGAAGAAATTACAACATTACACTCCACGGCACAAATCTTTTTATTTATATTTCAGCTCCTACTACGTGAGCCCTGTCTCTGTGTAGAGATGTTCTGATATCGATACCAGTATGGGAAGAGCCTCCGACACCGCCTAAAATGCTGGTATCGGTATTGGACAGTACTGGAGTTTGAGCACCAATCCGATAACACCAAATCATCCTTGAAGAAAGTCTAATTTAATAGTTTATTTATTTTCTTTTGTCCGTTATGACTGACTGTCAAACTGGATAATAGAAGAAAGTTCTATGGCGTTCATTGTTTGTGTTTGTTTACGTTTCACAAAAAGTTTAACCTGAGCCAGTCCGACATACGTAGAGAGAAATCATATCGCATCCATACAGGGATAGTAGTATACAGCTGTTAAAACATAAAATATATGACACGCTTGTATTGGATCGATACTCGGTATCGGCCGATACGCAAGTTCATCAGGAAGCAAAAAATGGTATCGGACTATCTCTATCTCTGTGAAAGAGTTTTTCCTGCGTTTCTATGGCGCGTAACGTGAGAGAGCCAATCACAAACATTATTAGACCTTGGTAGAAGCATGCTGCATCCTTATTGGCTCACTGACACTGATGAGATCTACTCCTTAGGTATTGAAATTGGGTATTGAATGACGAGGCATTTTTCAATACTCGATACTTTAGAGCCAATCCGGTCGGTGCCTAAAAAGTATTGAATTCGGCACCCAGCCCTAGTCAAGACCAACTAGAATATTTGGCAAGACCAATGGCCATGTCTGAGACAAGTCCAAGTGCAAATACCAACAAGTCCAAGACAATAGAAAAACGTCTTGAGGAGTCCAGACCCAAGTACTACAGTGCTAGTATAAGTCAAGTCATGTCAAGTCATCTTTATTTATACAGCACATTTAAAACAGCATAAGCTGACACAAAGTGCTTTACAACCAGGACAGATGGGGTGAAGTTTGACTCAATACATAGATAAACAACATCAGGCTACATAAATAAAAAAGACAAAACACCGCAAAATGTAATACAAAACAACTTGCATGATAAAACCAACGTCAAAAAGAAGGAAGTTAGGAGAGTGTGAAGTAAAGCCTTGAAACAACTAAAAAAACCTATATACATATGTCATTTGTAGAAAATGTCTTCAACTTCTACTCATCACTAAACAGCAAATATAGCCCTAGTTACCATACGTCTGGATTTCCACAGGCCAAACACTTCCTGTGATGCAAATAGACCAGAAGCCTCCACCAAAAGCTTTTACACTGGACTTGAATCGACCAAAGTAAGCAATGCTGCATACATTTTTACACGATGCGTTTTATGTACACTGAGCATATGCAATTTTCAATGCTCCTCAACTGAGGGAAATTGCCTTTAATCACAGCTTGGTGCTGTGTGTTTACTGTGCTCTGCTCTGTTTGTGGTCTCTGTCGCAGAATTCCTCTTCAACAGTTGCACTCCCCCAGTAAGTACAGCTCCTGCTTAAATCTCACAAACCACAGGAGTTTTTTTGTTTTTTTTTTCTTTAACATTAAGTGTAAGGAATTCAAAAACAAAATGTTATATGTCTACGTAATCAAACGAAACCCCCATTATTATTACGTTTGTGTCTCTTGTCCCAGAACCAGCTGACAGAGGAAGCGTCTCTGCTGAAAATGGACTAATAGACCAAGATAAGGTGTGTTCTGACAGCATTATATTGTAAAGCTGAACCAATAACTTAACACGATACGCATACAGTATAATCACAGTGATGGTGTTAAGGGGAGACACTACAGGCAAAAACCTCCTTTTTCAATTTTGAGTTGGTGGGATATTTTGCTTCCATAACCATGTCTTCTTTTAGATTAGTGGTGGGGGGGGGGGGACATCCAAAATACACATTTAGATGTTTATTTTTCTACACTTTGTCTATTTGCGCCTGTGAAGTTCTGCTAAATTCACCAAAAGTTAGCAGTAGTTAATGCCTCATTTGCATATTGAAACAATAATAAATAAAAACCAGAATTGTCTTAATGTAAGTAATCAACTGGGGAGGTTTCATGGTGATATCTGTTAATTAAAATGTGTTACCCTATACACCTGTAGTGTCTTCAAAATGTGAAGTATTTTACAATTCATATCTTTTTAAAGGCAGTTTTCTCAAAACCATTGCCTGTTTCATGTAACATTTTACACCTATAACATTTTTTATTTTTTTTATGGCTGTTTGACAGTATTTTCTGATTTATGGAGCGATCAAAAGAGATATCCAAAATGCCCTCTGTACTAACCTTTGACTCTAATATGTCAACAAAATGAAGGGCAAAAGAATGTTGAACCTGGTTTTATCCAATGTTCACATTTATGTTCTGGAAATATAAGCAAATTAGCAAATATTTAACCAGAAAATGCCTCATTTGCATATTCAAACATGAAAATTCAGAAAACTTGCAATACAAAAAAAAAATCTAAGTAATCAACTGGGGAAGTTTCATTGTGATATCTTTTATCCCCATTCACCTGCAGTGTCTCCCCATTCCCCCCCCCCCTCCATGTTCTCCGTTGTCTTTATTTCAGGGCATCTATAAGAAATCCTGGTATGCCAGCGCATGTGACCGCAAGACTGCTGACGATGTCTTGTGTCGCTCAAATAAAGTAAGAATCTTATAATTTAGGAGAGCACAGTCATCCAAATGAGGGGCCTCTGTGAAAAACTCTGCTGCCTCAACTGTTGGTTCGATTGTCCTTCGCACCAAATTGTAACTATTTTTAATCGTAGACACTTTAGTTGTCTGTGGTGCAGCAGTGAGGCCAATCTCAACAAGCCCTATTTTAAACTGCTGCCATCTTAAATTGTTGTGATGGGAGTTTGAATTGTATATTATGAGAGTCACAGCCGCTGGAGTCTCAAACAACTACATGCATTAATTAGTGAAGTGAAACAGTGAGGTCATTATTTTGTCATCTTAATTGCCCAATCTCAATAGTTAGGTATATTAGGTATATATTGTTAGTATAATTTGTTAGGGACCATGTACAATTTTTAACATAAATGTTGCCATTTGATGCATTGTACCAGAGTTAGCCTTAGGCTAATTTACATCTGCAGTCCCTAGGCAGGGCACAATTTAAAAACAAAACAACAAGACAGATCACAAATCCTACATCAATATAATGCACATTGTGACACACAAACACACACACACACACACACACACAGACACACACACACCTGTTCAGCACCATGTTGAAAAACAAAGAAATAAAAAAGTTAAGCAGGATGTTAGTGTGTACATCTATGTCTGAATAGTATTTCAATGTGTGTTTATTTTTCGCATATCACATACTGAATATCTGACCATGTGAAGTGATAAAAACAGATTAGGGTCAGAGGTCACTGAAATCAAATGCCCACTGGCGAAAGCCATATTGTCGGCTGAAACGTTGTGTGCCTTATTTGCACTATTAAAGTATTTTTTCGGAGCATTAGGCAGTTGTGCGGACTTTACTTTCTTTGAACATTCACTTTTTTGTCCTGCATCAGCAACTACATGGATGTGCACAGCATCGTCTTTTTTTGGAACTATGATGGATTATATCCCATCGCCCCCTGCTGGGTCTGACTGTGAGCGCTTTTGTGTTTCAGGACGGGGCGTTTATGGTGAGGAAGAGCTCCGGTCAGGACGCACAGCAGCCATATACGTTAGTGGTGTTTTACAAGGGCAGAGTGTACAACATCCCCATCCGCTTCATACCAACCACTCAGCAGTACGCTCTGGGAAGAGAGAAGAAAGGGGAGGAGGTACAGTGGAGGACTTTTCAGTTTCCTTATTCTAACTGTGTTTGACTGTCACTGGGGCCTATGGGGAATGAAGTGTGTAGGGGTTAATCAATGGTTAGTCTGGCTTTGAGTATACTGTATAGCAATTGCAGAAGGAGCCGTGTTTCTGTCTCACTTGGCATGCATGTTGATCTAGCTGCTTATCCTGAGTGATGGCTATGGGTGTTGATTCTAGGGTGTAACTTTGGTTTGAGAAGTGGGGGGGGAACATAAAAACAAGGGGTATGGGGGTCCTCGCCAAAATGTTTTCTATTTGAATCCCATTTCCTGCATTTCTGCATAAGCTTAGGGACTATGATGACACAAAATCCAGGAAATAATTCAGCTGATCATAATGATAAATTATGCCAGAAAGAATAGTACTAAACTATGTATAAGAAAATTATGTCTTACTTTCTTTTTTGTTTAAAATAGGGGCCGATCACCGAGACTTATAAATAAAATAATATCAAACAAATTTGAAAGTTGGGGGTACACAAACTGGATTTTCATGTCCCGTCCCCCCCCCCCTGTCTCCAGTGGAAATTATGCCCTAGCTAGGATTGTTAGACTAAAGCTACAGACATTCTGTACGCATACTAAATACCAAATACCAAATAATGTTCAACCCTTGTGTATCTCTTTAAAAAGGTGATGTCCTTAGAGGACAAAAATGTGTGCGCCATAACATTGTATATTCATTTTTTCCACTTTCACTAAGCTAATATATATTTTTATAGCAATTATAGAAAATATATATAGCAAAAAGAGTCGTTTTTGTGACACTGCACAATTTCTTTTTTAAAGAAATGCTTAAAAATCAATATTGTTGCCAATCATTGTTAATAACCTTTTAAGATCATTCAAAATGTCCTTTGGGAAAATGTCCACAAAAAAAAAAAAATAATAATTATTATTATATTATTATTAGCTCATTGACCTAATTTGATGATTTCAAGAACATTTAAACTTTTAATTCCAACTTCATCACTGTCCCACTCTTTTTGCAGTATTTCAGCAGCCTCTCCCACATCATCGACAACCACCAGAAGTATCCTCTGATGCTGATTGACAGCCAGAGTAACACCAAGGAAGCCACCAAACTGTGCTACCCAGTGAGGCCCTAGAACACCCCCGCTGAGTGCCAACAGCCAAGGGACTAGACTTGTACATCCCAACCTGCTGTGTTAACTGTCAGACTGTTTACAGAGCTCCTTTATGTGATGCTTTTCTCCTCCTCCTTTAGTGTTAATTTGAGGTCCTGTCAACAGGATTGTATGCTACACTTGCCTGTATTGCTGGCCATGCAGAGCCAAAAATAGCACTGACTCAGTTGTCTTTTTTTAAACTTGTGTTTTATTTAGATTTATTTTATTTTTTTTAATGCTCAGTCGGTAAACAGTGTATTTAAATGAATGCAAGTAATGACAGTGTGGCTGTGGCTGAAGGATGCAGGTAGACAAATCATTTGTTTATGACAGCAAATACTTTGGGGGAGCCACAAAGAAAGAAATACAAAAGGTTGTATATTTTAGTTTTAATAAAACTCTTTTCTTGTGTTGTATAATTTCGCTCACATCTTCAGTCATTACAAAAATGCCACCAGGGACTGACAAAACTGGTTTATTTATTGTCCGGTCAACAAGTTATGCTATCATGCACATTTGTTGCATAACAAGAATTCCTATAGGCACTTGGTGAAAACTCTCAGGTAATATTTTTACAGTCCCTCTATCTGGACTATATACAATTATAAATCTTATCTAAATTGAAAAAAAAATAAAGTATATACACAGTGAGTGACACTGAAGTGTGCATTCCAGAAACAGGGATACATGTACAACAGCAGTACATGCAGGACAGGTGCATCTGTGTAATGGTCTTTGACTAACAAACGCACACAGGAGCCACTGTTCCCTTGCTGTGAATACTGAGGGATCAATGCTGAGCCACAGTAGGACACTGGTTGAGATTGTCAAAAGCTTAGGCCTGATAAAGGTGAGGTAATGGGAAATATAAATCCTCCTTTCATAGTGCAATTAAAACGATTAGATTAGTTTCAAGTCAAAAGAGGAAGGAAAAAAACAAAACATGATGAAATCATCCAGGCATAGATCATTTTTTTTAAATTTACATTAATTAAGCGTGTCTTTAGGGACATCTGCGTCCACTAAATAAATGCATGAAAATATACCCCCCTTTTTACAGTTAAAGGACAATTCCGGCGCAAAATGAACCTAGGGGTTAAAAATACGTGTACCGAGTCGACCGTTCTCTGGGATATTGTTTTCATGCTAATCGAATGTGACCAGTTTTAGCGCAAACCGCTAATTAGCTAATAAGGCTAGTCGTCGGGGCCACGCGAAAGTAAAAAGAAATCGCTATTTCTACACCACTAACAAGGCTCAAAATAGCACCACACTTCCATGGTAGCATAATGAGGGTCCCTAAATGTAAACCGAAGCATTGAGAACTTGTTCTTGTGTACAGACAGTTTATTAAAAAGATAGTTTAGAAAGACAGTACCTTCTCGTGTACAGGTGGGCGCCATCTTGGGAAAACAGTCACGACCAGTCGAACGCCGTGTAACCAGTAACCAGTAACATAGGTCAAGCACGGCATTCGTCGTTCGACTACCACGCTACCACCAAAGTGTGGTGCTATTTTGAGCCTTGTTAGTGGTGTAGAAATAGCGATTTCTTTTTACTTTCGCGTGGCCCCGACGACTAGCGTTATTAGCAGTTTTTGATAAAACTGGTCACATTCGATTAGCATGAAAACATATCCAAGAGAACGGTCGACTCGGTACACGTGTTATTAACCCCTAGGTTCATTTTGCGACGGATTTGTCCTTTAACACTATTATTTGAACATAATTTGGAGTTTATACAAAACATTTTACAAATACACAGATTCTGTCAATGGCCCAAAATAAATCATAAAGAAAAACAAAGGCTAAACCTATGAGTCATAAATATATGTAGAATAAAACAGCTTATTGTCTTTTTTTTCCTTTTCTTTTTTCTTTAAACACAGTTTTGGTATAATTTGTGGGTCTCTGCGTCCCATTCCAAAAACATAAATATGATAGCTACCACACTGTAGAGCCTACCCGTACATAAACTGATTCAGATAGTATGGCAAATATACATATTACAGTGTTCTATAAAAGAATCCATAAGACAGTGTACTGAAATCACCTTAAATAAAGCTATTATAAAGCGTACACAAAATACAAACACTACAAAGAACTAAATTATCCACACCATGTCTGTGTGGCTTTACAAATAAATCCCTAATGTACAAATACTTTGTATCAAGCTACTCCAACTGGGAGAGAGACGAAAGGTAAATGTTCACCCTGAGAATGTGAACCCTCCAGGAGGTGTAATAATCATTTGATTCTCCCATAACCAACCAATCATAATTAAGACTTAAAAAAAAAACAAACAAAAAAAAAAAAACAGACTGGCTATCACCGTTTCCATTATTGTTATATTGCAAAGTCATCATTTTCCAGACTAGTTTTTGGTCATCCAGTGTGTGCGACATTTAAGAGTTTTTCACAGTTTGGCCTTTTCCACTCCATCAGATGTCGCTGCCGATGGACCATCCACATTTCCTGACATGCGAAGACCCTGCCGCAAAACCAGCAGCGAAACTTGGTCGAGACATCCCTGCTGGGAGAGACAGCCCCGACTACTTCGTACTTTTTCCTGCTCAACCTACGGAGTTTCAGTTTCAACATAAATCGCTCCTGCACAGAGTTTTTGGCGTGGCCCGCGGAATCGGGTTGGGCCTCCGTTGGCTCGTTCGCCTCGGGGGCCTCGCCGTCCATGGCTGCGAGCGCGTTCACGGTCCTCCGTGACAGTACGACCTTCTGCACCTCTCCTCTGTACCTGTTGACGACCTCCATGATCCTGGCCACCGCGGGGATGTCGGCGTCGGGATGATTTAGCACCACAACAGGCTGGTCTCCCGCTGGGCGCTTTACCAACTGAGAGGGATTTATGGCTACTAACTTCAGGGTCCTCTCCAGGTTCTTTGGGAGCGTCTGCCACCGATGCCCGGAGGCTGGCGAGGGCTCCGGTCGGATGTTGCTGAGGAGATCTGGGCAGGAGTCAGCGGGGACCTCTCCGCCTCTCAGCCCCTCAACAACCTCATCGCTGGGCTCTGAAGACAGAGCAAGGCTCACATCTTCAGAGTTCAGCTTATCTGCAAGACAAAAGGTGAAAAAAAAACACTCATTTCAAAACAGGTTTGCTATTAAAATCAATTTGATTCCGAGGTCCCGATTCGATATCATTTCAGTGACAAATCCAATTTTGCTTGGATATAAAAAGAGATTCTCAGAGAACTTATGTCTTAAATCAGGAGTCTTCAACGTTTTTTTAGGCCAAGGATACTTAGCTGAAAGAGATATTAAACTGGGCCTACGACGACGTGTAGGGCGGCCTAAAGCCTTTACACATACCTTTTTGTGGTGCATACAATACTAAGCTATTAAAAATAATTGACATTCATATTATACATCATGTTTTAATGCTTAACATAAACATACATGTAGCACAGTGAATCCTTAATGGATGGATGGATGGCTACCTTCATCAATGTATCAAAAAGAAATCAAAAATATGCCCATTTATCTTTGCTAAATATGTTGGACTCATGTTTATGTATATTTTCAGACATATTTACTTTCACACTTTTTTTTTTTTTTTTTAAATGATTAAACAATAACTTGGGGCCACCCAGCAGTAACTCTGAGGGCCCCCTAAGAGTCCCGGACCCCCTGTTGAAGATCTCTGCTGTAAATTGTACAAGCAAGAACATGCTTTTTCTTTTAATTTTTTTTATAAAGCACCAGGTTCATGTTTACAGTGAGAGTTGACTCCAAAAAATTTCTTCCTTTTTACAGGACTGACAGATACATCCATGAGGAAAAGGCATATATTAAAAAGATCCATTTGGGGATTCTTAATCGATATCAGATCAATCAAACAAAGATCGATTTTAATTGGAGAATCGATTATTTTAACCCCGCCCTATTTGCTATTGCTCCCGATTGTCAAATTTCAAAACATCAAACATACAAATGTCTTCCAAAAGAACTGTCATTGCATGCTAAACCTTTTAACCATTATGTCTATATGTAGGAACTAAAATTTGCAGTCTTACCCTTTGCTGTAATAACAGGGTGCGAAACAGGGGAGGACTTGGTGCAACTGCTACGAGTCGTCGCTCCATCAGCAGCCATCTCATCGCCCGACAGATAGCAGTCCGTGCCACTGCCTGATATTTGGAGCTGTGCGTTCTCGGGGCCCTTCTGTACTTCAGTCTCAGCTGCAGCCGTCGAATCTGACTGGCCCGTCTTACGAGCTGAACCGCTCTCGTTGACTTCTGCTTCCGAGAGGGCCTTCTCTGCGTCGTCGTGTGTCGATGGCACGCCGGGCGTGTTTCCGTTCATATTTTCAGACACCGCTGGCTTTGCAGCACAACCGGGGGTTAGTTCTTCCACTGGCTTTGGTTGTGGACTTAAAGTCATGGCTTCAGAGGGGCCGTCCAGATCAGTCTCAGATGCTTTGGTCCATTTCTTCTGGTGTTCTCCCGTTAGCGGCGGGTTGGGGACAAGCTGCGCCGTCTCCTCCAGTGCTGTGCGAGGGCTTGGCGGTCCATGATGGTCATCCGTCGGACCACCTACTGATGAAGACAAAGAGCTTCGCGACACCCACTGCTTCTCCTTCACTGGATTCTTCTTCAACACTATCTTTAAGGCCAATCCCGATGACCTTTTATCCACCCTTTTAAATCTGGCCCTTCGTTTTCGTCTTCGTCTCTTGTTTCTTGGTGCAGCTTTATAAATAGATGTCTGCTCTTCGCTCTCATTCGTCAACTTCACCTCACTGGAGATATTAATCCCATCCTCGTGCATAGGCTCCACAGGTTTGCTACTATGTTTCTGAATTCCCTGATCAGTCTTTAATTCCTGATTCTCTCCGTTTTCCTGCATTTGAGTGCGCTCAGCTGGCTCACTCTGGGCTGGCGTTGAGATGTCATTATTTAGTTTGGTGTCAGTCTGTGGACAAGGTGTACGATCCTTCGAATCCGACCGACATCCATTTTGGTCAACTGCACGACGAGCATCATCGGGAGCACTTTCAGGGGAAACCGTTTCCTTGTCTGATGATGATGATGATGAGGTCATCATTTTCAACCTTTTGGCGTAAGTAGCGCCGTTCTGAGCCACAGTTATCTTGTTCTTTACAGTCAGGACGGTGAGATCCGACGAGTTCGACACAATGCCGTTCTCTGACTTTGGGTGACGATTCATATCTTGAGGGACATTTGACCAAACGGTTTTAAGAGCCTTGGTCCATTTCTGATCACCGTTTTCCCCGGCAACAGATTTCATCAAAAACTGTTGCGTCTCCTCTAGTGTGGTTTGTGGATCTGACAGATGGCAGTATTTATCCAGGAACTCTCTCCCTGGCAGAGAAAGGCAGTCCTGCGTCAGCCAGCACATTTCCCTAACTGCACTTCTTGTTAATCTAGGCTTGATTTTTGGGATTGGGTCATTTGGTTTCACTGCTATGGAACAAACCTCCTCCTCCTCCTTCTTCTTCTTCTTCCTCTGATTACCATTCTGGCAAACATGGACAGCTTTAACGTGCTTAGTAATCAACCATTTCTGAGATGCCTCATAGCCACAGTGCTGACAACGTAAAGTTTGATCTGTTTTTTTAGGCCCAAACTTATTCTTGCCCTTTGTATGCAGCGATAGATCCTTAGCTCCCTCCAGGCCCAAATTATGTGCATACATGTGCTCTAAAAATACTCTAACATCACCTGTGGAGAATTTCTGACACATTTCACATGAATATTTGCCATTTTGGTGGTGAGACGTAGTCAGGTGTGTACTGAATTCAGGCCATGTGCGCTGAACGTTGTCATTGCAAATGCTGCAACTAGAAAAAGTGTCCTTGTGGCTTAAAAGATGAACTTGAAGGTAGGAGAACACATGCGTACTGAAAGTACACGTATGACAGGAAAAAACTGGTGGGCTCCCTTTGTGGTTTTCCTCAAAGTGTCTCACTAAGTCTTTGGGAACATATTCCAAGTTGTCCCTACATTGAGAGCATGTGAACCTGAGTGTATTTCCGCTGTCATTTGTCTGAGCCTGCTGTGCTTTCTGGGGGGGCTTCTTTGATGAAGGCCACACTGTGCTTTGCTCCCACTCTGCTATCTTCTTTGGGCCATTCTTATCTACACTTTGCATAGTTGGAGGCTGAGTGGCAGTTTTCCTGAGGTGGAGCCGTTTGTGTCGATCTCTATTCTTCTTGTTGACGCGCTGTTTATTATCTCGCAGTTTATTATCTCCTCTGGAGGTAGTTGCGCAAATATCCACTGAATCCATGTTTTTGTTTTCAGGTTTCTGAAAATGCAGAAAAAAAAATAAAAATAAATCATATATTTGTACTTATAACATTTCAGAACCACATCCATCTAGGCATCCACATACTGCTGGAGAAATGAGTGTGTGTGTGTTTAGCTTGTGGCAATAATGGATAATTAAGAAGAGACACTTGGTTTGGTTCTTATCGGACCCCCTTCAGTGGACCCGGATTCACTACTAACTAGAATCGGTACATGGGTAGCGCCGTGCACCCGTTTTTTTTTTTCACATATAAAAAAACAAAACAGCTTTAAATCCAATGCAACGAATCAAATGGTGCCTGTTTTAGATGCATTTACTCTTGCTACGAAATGCTTTCAAAAGAGACAGCATGCTGTGTGTGTTAAGACTGCTGGTTCATTATTTTACAGTAAACCCATAAAAAGAAACTGCATTCACAGTCACTACTCTGCACGTTGTTAATGTTAGTCCACCTGTTGCTGGCTTTGGTTTAAAATGCCTCTGTATGGATATTAATTCATCCCACTCATATGAGGCGTAAAACAACGAATTTAGATTCTTATCTGCCCCCAGGTGTAAGAAAATGCACTTTAACTCACCTGCCCACACAATAGTTGCGATTGTGAACTAAGACATAGCTAGCGCTAGAGGCGATATTAAAAACCTCCTCTAACTAACAAATGCACCAATACACAGACTGGAAAAGCTTGAGGTAGCACTTCTTAGTAGCAGATTAATCGGCGAATGTGCGGCCATTGTGCAGTTTGACTTAACCACAACAAAGTGATGAGACTGCCTTTGTAGCGAGCAACGACCGCCTTGGGAATTGCGAAGTTACGATAAAACTATCCCACCGTCATACCACTGGAGCCTTTTACATTTTGCATGTAAACACACGGTTGTTGTTTACCACCTGGGCTAACTGTTAAAACGTTTTTTGACATAGCGTCTGAGTGATTTGAATTAACGTTAACGTGACGCGACAAGAGCTTACAAAAGACGAAATAACTTGAAGAATAAAAAGCGTAGCAACAAAGTTACGCCAAACCTGTTTTTTTAAACATTTCATCGAGTTATTACTGCAAATAAACCCACCGAGTTGTAGATAAATCATGAAGCTGTAGTTGTGTGTGTAGTTGTCTCGGGTTTTTTTTTTACCTTTTCTTTTGTGGAGAGCTTGACAGCTCAGCGAGTGGCAGCCATGATGGTTTCATACGGGGATTACAGCCTCTGAGCTGCTTTAGCCTTTAGCCTGGTACCTCCGACAGAGAGCCGTGCTGTCCTGGGCCTACAGCTGAACACAATCAGCGAGCTGTTTTAATGCAAACACTGCTCTCAATGCATTCATGTAGTGCTTTATTCATATGGGGACCATTCACATCTGTCAGCATTAAGCTAAAACAACCACAAAATGGTGTAAAAATAACCAAACTAGTAGCTACAAATTGTCTCAGGTTAAAATTGTACCCACAATCCCCGTGCTGGATACTGGAGAGGGCAGCATGTTATTAACAATTAAACTCAAATATTCGTACAGTGACAGTTTCCTCATTGTAAATAAAAGCTGCCAGGCAAGCAGTCTGTTGCCCCCTGCACCCAAATATTTGGACCAAATGTGCCCACCTCAACACGTCAGGCTACCATGAAATATGAAATTCCAAAAGATGTTTAGCCATTACATGCTGCAATAGGCTACCATGCATATTTGGAGTGAAACCACCTATCAGCCTCTGAACACAAGGCACTCAAAGACTTTGGTGGTAAAGGCTTTAGATTTAAAGAAAAATAAAAACAACATTTGCATGCATTTTGTATGATTTGAATAACCTATATATATATATATATATATATATATATATATATATATATATATATAGGTTATTCAAATTGAAAGGAGTAGGCCTTCACTGATTAATTGTATCTATCATCTCTAATCAGTGTACTGTTCGTATTCTAGTTTTTGTCTAAAAAATGAAAAGCTGTATTATGTAATCAAATTGAAATAGTATTATTTTGAAATAGAAAGATACTTAAAAAATATTTTCAAAAATGTAGATGTTTTTCCCTTTTCATGCTCAGTTGGGGGTCTATTTGCTTATGCTCAGGTTGGTATGTGCCTTGATATTCCAGGCACGTACAGTGAGTAATTTAATGGCATTACACTTCCACATTCACTCCCTAAGTGTTTTGCAAGATATAGCAATCATTATCTTGCCAAACACTTTGGGAGTTAGGCTGATTTATAGCTGTAGGTTACTCCTGCCAGAGGATTCACACCCTTTGGGTCTGCCCAGCTGTTCACAAATCATATTAACATACAATGAAGGGCCACTCTACACAGTTCAACAACAGCTATAAAAATAGGCCAGTGGAACTAAATTCAGTAAACGTGAGACACCTTATTGCATTAAGATGCTAGACTGTAGATTAATTCACACTAGTGACCTTTGTGATCACTGTTTAACATGCTAGTCTCACATTGCCAGACCTATCTCCACAGCGCGTGGAGTAAGGTCTGGCTACACCACAGATGCATTCTGGGATAGGAGAAAAAAACTCTCTGGGTTGTTTGCATTTCTTTAAACCAATCACAATCGTGTTCCGGACGCAGCGATAGTGCAAATTGGTCTCGGGAAGGAACGTTTTTTGTTGAAACATTTGCACCCCCCCAAAGAAAACGCAACATACAATATTAAATGAAGTTAACTGTTCACACTATACAGTAACATGAGCTATTTAAATTAGCTGCATACATGGTTAAAGTCATTTGCTCTTACCAGTGTATCACCGTGTGTACTTCGTCCGTAGGAATCCCCACCAATCAGTACTAAAACGTCCCAGTTAGAGAGTAAATGCTGTAACATATTCTTTGTAAATCTTTACAATCATTCACTGAAAGAACCGAGCAGGCCTGCCTTATCACATGACCCAATTTTCTTCAAAACTTGCCATTTTCAGTGTGTAGCTTGCTCGAAGTTTGTTGTTGTTTCCCGTACCAAAGGGATTTTGAGAAAGGCAATGCACAGAGAGAGGAAGGTGAGGGACATCCGGCGCGTGAGCCACATCGGATGTCAGGTTTTCTCCTGAAAACTTGATCCAGAATAACTTCATATTACTGCCTTTTCAGAATCAGAATGAGAAAAGGTTTTAATGCCAGAATAAGTACACTTATGTGCCTTGGTGAAAGGTGCATACATTAACAAACAAACAAACAATAGAAAATAAAACAATAAATACAAAAAAACTAATATATACATTCAAAATAACTGAAAAAAAATTGCAAAGAATATATATGTGCAATTGGCAGATTTTATGGGTTGGACCCACTTACTAATTCTACTTTACAGCTTATGGTGAGCAAGGTAGTCTGCACATGTAATTTCTTGACTTTCATTGTGAACTAGGTCAGCAATTACTATGCATAGCACTCCGTCATTGCAGCGTGACTAGTTGCTTTGTCATGAAATCTTATGTGAATGAGTCTATAAGAGCAGAGTGACCTTTGTGCTGCCAACAACTTGAAACCGAGCCCTCCAAAAACTAAGATAAGGTAAAGATGAGCATTTGTGTTACCAAGAAACATCAGTAAAAAAAAAAAAATCATTGGTTGTGATTTAGAAACCAGGTTCACCAACACACCCCTGACCAGACTACTTCAGATATAAGCAGACCCAAAAGACTATGCTACTTGTGCAAACATTAAGGAGGCACATTGCCAGTACTGATCCAGTGTAATATCAATAACCAACACACAGGGTTCAAAATTAGCACCATCCACCAGCCAAATGCTGGGTGCGATTTACAGATCTGGCATGCAAGTGGCTGGCAGATTTGCTTCACTCACTTGCCAATAAACAATGGTAACCTATTGAGTGTCTGGTACAATTTAAAAATGAACTAGTCATTTAATTGGTGGATGAAAAAGTTCATTCTGAACCCTGCCATCACAATAACTGACAGACGCTTACATCATCTACTTAGGTATCTCTGTCTGTATCTTTACAGAAAAAGAACAGGACCGTTCACATTCCTGTGCAGGTCAATGGCTGTCAGCTGCCTTCCACCAAGGCACTGCATGACTGCACGGGGAAGAAAAGCACAGAAAGGACGGCCACCAATTCCCTCCTCGCAGGACACCATTTGTTTCCTCTATGTGAGACATTTCCAGCCCATTAAGAACAAAACTACCCACCACTTCAACAGCTTCTACCATAGAGCAGCTAACATTACCAATCCTCTTAAGACTCGCCCCCTGCATGCAGCCACAATCTCTGGACTGCCCTTTTTTATTATTTAAGCACAACATGGAACCTACGATGTCTTTGCACTAGTGCTCCCTACAGAACATATAAAGAAGTAGTGTAAGGTTACTTCCAGCACAGTATACAGTCATGTGAAAAAATTAGGACACCCATGCTAAAGTTGACCATAAAGAGGAATAAAAAAAATCATCTTTTGGAAATTGATCTTAATGTCTTAATTAAAAAAAATGAGGAAAAATCCAACCTTTAAGGACACCAATTTTGTTTGTGAATGAATAATGTATCGTAAATAAATAAATGTTCTTCCTTAAACTACAGGGGGCATAAGTAGGTACACCGCTATGTTAAATTCCCATAGAGGCAGGCAGATGATTTATTTTTAAAGGCCAGTTATTTCATGGATCCAGGATACTATGCATCCTGATAAAGTTCCCTTGGCCATTGGAATTAAAATAGCCCCACATCATCACATTATTTATTTCCAAAGTCACACATTCAATTAATTATTTATGCCAGGAATTTACGAGATGCATTTCCTGACAATAAGTGACGCAGTTGGATCATACTGGCTCCATGAATACATCTCCTTGGAAGCTATATAATAGTCGACACCATAGAAATATGGTCAACACACTAGTTTTACCTTCTAGAATCATTTAATAATAATCTCCCAGGTTTTGGTTCACATTAGACACCAATGCATGGGAACATTCCAAGGGTCCAAGTTGAAAAATACTGAAACACCATTATTGATGCAAATTAGCACATATTTAATTAGACAATTTGTATAATTAAACATAAAAAATTAAGAAAACTTGTCATACAAAAAAATATTGTCTTAATGTAAGTAAACAACGGGGGAAGTTTCTTGGCGATATCTGTTAGTTAAAATATTTTCCCTATTAACCGGTAGTGTTTCCCCTTAACATGGGCTGCAATGGGAAATTGGCATCATCAATTTCAGTATTTTTCTATACTTTCTATGTATCTATTTCTTAGGACTTTTTATATGTTATAGAGGAGACTTTTATGAGACTAGATCAGTTGAAGGAGTTGTTGCAATTTGTGTGGGGTCATGTTGCATAATGCCTGTACTAAGAAGGAATGTATCAGCTGATATCTTAAATGATATTTACCAATATACCCAAACTTTTACATGTCAAGGACCCTTAAACTGACCCCAATTAGACCACGGACCCCCATGGACGATTTCGTCCCATGGTCCGCCATCGGATAGGAGTTTTGCTTTCAGATCTTTTATTACAGAAAGTGTATGAAACTCATGACCAAAATAGTCATGCATTATGTCACTGTATTACTTATGGATGGAGTTATAAGGAAAATAAATGATTCCCCTTTTCGCTGGGGACCCCCTTTAAGGACCCCACTTTGAAAACCACTGATCCAGACGATCAGTTTCCCTCTGCACCAAATTGAGGTGGTCGGGTAACCTGGGCCATTAGATTAGTTCATTTGCTTTTGAAAGGCAGGGAAGCCATTGTAATATTGATGTCACTTTCACCTATTTGGGTCAAATTGAACTGTGCTGTGCTGCTGGGGTAAACTGGCCTACTTTGAATGCGTACTACAAAGATAACTCAATAAATTCTTTTGTCAACATGAAACTTAACATGTGGTTATATCTGGTTATAGTATATATGCCAAAATACGTGATTTCAATTGTTGTTACACTAGATGTCAACATTGCTCTCATAGCAGTGTACCCAGACCCAAGTGCATGCTAACACTCATGCACCCATGTTCAGGGTTTTTCCTGGCTCAGA
Organism: Sander vitreus; assembly: GCF_031162955.1. Taxonomy (NCBI): domain Eukaryota; kingdom Metazoa; phylum Chordata; class Actinopteri; order Perciformes; family Percidae; genus Sander; species Sander vitreus. The sequence goes on along the minus strand of NC_135871.1, from coordinate 6,315,723 downwards.
ATGGACCACTGGGGGGACACATATTAAGCGCTAGGTCGGGGGGGGGGGGTCTCTCCCGGAAAATTTTGAGCGTCAATTACTTCATTTCTTGCATACTGATACATTTTTACGCACCAATTTATGGTGAAAATGTCGCTCAATGGTGTTTTAAGCCCCCAACGTCGACTTCAAGGCAGCGCTGCGACTGTCAACTTCAAGGCACCTAACCCTAACCTTAAGCCTAACCCTAACCCTAACCATTGCCTAATCCTAGTGCCTTCCGGGCAGCGCTGCCTGGAAGACGACATTGGGGGCTTATACACCGAAAATGTCTTTATATATGTGAAGGAAAACACAAAATTCCAAATGTAAAAGGAAAAGGATCAACTGCACCAAAACACGGAATTGGACAACTATTTACCAGGTCTACAAGGAGTTCTCAACTGGTTATGAAACTGTCTAAATGTATTACTGATGCCATATACAGTACAAGAGAGAGGAGAGTTGACTGCTGGAAGTCAAAGACATTAGGGACTTGGGATTTTCCTTTGGCGCTGGCTAAAACCTATTTGGGGGGTGCCAGCAATTCCTCTATGCAGAAAAACTCCCTGTCTGATGTCTTTTTCTTTGTCTTTTGTTCAGATTTGCACAATATTTCATACATTCAAGACACAACACTTGTGGATTTGCTTACTGTGAATTCCAGTTCCTTCAAAAGCTATTTTGTCACTTTCGTACTTAATGAGAGAGAGAGACTAAACCGATACATTCCCTGCAGCATTACAGCCTCTAACCAGCATCATGATGAGATGAGATGAGCTGAGGGATGCTCAGCGTGCCTCAGGGCTAATGCAATAGAGCATGGAAAACACATCTCCAGGATAATTATTATTTAACAAGCCAGCATTATTTATTTTACATTTTAATCAAAGAAGATAAATGGCACTTTCACGTCAAGTGTGATCTAGCTTTGGATAAATCCCTGTCATTAACCATGAATATCATATTCTACAATATATTACTTGAAATCAAATCAAAGAGAATATATGTTAAGTACTTTTCCATAGATTTGATTTCCACATTGCTTTAATCCTCGTGTTGTCCTGGGGTCATTCTGACCCCAAAATGAAATCTTTTGCCGTCAAAATATGTTTTTTATTCATCCAATAGTCTGGATAGACCGGCAGCACAATGAGGAGGCAGAAGCTCTATACTGCACAAAGGCTTGCGAGATATTTTTTAATTTAAAAGAAAAGAAAGACCAGGAGGACAATGCTGAACATAATGAGAAGGATGAATCAACTAATGAGGAGGATTCAGGGTCAGAAGAGGAGGAAAATAATGATGAGGTGATAGATCCAACATACAGACCGCATGCTACTTTTTCCTCTGAAGAAGCCCCCACATCGCCTGCTGCAGAAATGGAAGATGAGTATGAATTGAAGGAAATTGATGAACTTGATGACTAGACTAGAATCTAAAGCTGAAAGGGAAGACGTGTCAGAAGTGGAGCACTGCACCTATTATTATGATGAAGAGGAAGAATCAACGGATGAGGTAGAATCTGAAGCTGAAATGGAACAAGTGTCAGAAGTGGAGGACTGCATCTATTATTATGATAAAGAGGAAGAATCAACTGATGAGAAAGACTCTGAGGAAGAGGACCCAGCTGAGACAGAAGAATATTTCCAGTCAAAGGATGAAACATTGATCTGGTCTTCCATCCCTCCCAGTGACGGACGACGCATGTTGACAGCAGAGAGAGAGACAAGCCACCATGGTCCAACTGCATATGCAAGGTCTCGAATTGATGACATAAAGTCCACTTTTGACCTGTCTTATTAGCCTTACATTGCAAATGGAATAAAGAAATGGTGTTAATGTGTTTGAATGAAGTTGTTATTAAAGGTGTAACACAGAATTAGGTGAAGTATCCACTAAATATTCTTTAAATAACAGTAAAACCATATGGGGTCAACAGGTGTGATTATGGGCTGCCATTAAAAATGACTATGACTACAAACTAAACTTTGAAATATACCACTCTGTGATGAGTCAAATAGTCAAAATAATATTAAGTCAAAAATAATTCATAGTTTCATTTTATTTTTACTCAAAAACAGGGTATACTTTTATGTTAACAAGGTCTATTGGCTCTAAATTCCAAAACGAAGGGAAACATTTGTAGTAATGGTGTAGTAATTGAACTGAAGTAAGACTAAAGGTATAACACAGAATTGATTGACAATTTATACTGTATGCTTTAAATAACAGTCAAACCAGGCGGGGTCATTTTTTACCCCAGAGGACAAAATGTGTAAGGCATTCGGGAGGACATTACGAGAGTTTAAAAGTCCCAAAATGTCCCAGCTCAAGTTGACCTGGCTAATGTCAGCATTATAAAAAAGTTAAAGTCAGGTAAGGGTTAACCCTTTATGTATCAGTTCCTATTTTTGTGTGCTGCAAATGTGCAACACAGTGTTAAAAATGTAGTTTTTTTATGTTACAGATGTCTTACATGCTCCAAAATGACATTTACTGTGACCTATTCTGTCCAAAAATGATGCCTGTTTTTCTGTTTTATTATTATCAGAAATGGAAATCTATAAATGGCATGGAGGCCACATGGGAGAAAACCTGGTGCATTTCAAGTGATGAATGTGAAATTATTATTATAAATCCCTCTACACAGTTTGAATTTTTTTTTTAAAAATAGTCATTGCCATGTCACCATGAGTTCTGCATTGACAAGGACACAGAGTTTATATTTCTCACAAAATCTTGAAAGATTTATTGGAAGCTTTATTGCAAGATCATCTGTAAATGTGGTCAATCGGGCCTGTATTCAATCAAAACTTTGCACTTTGCCACAAGCTGGTGCAAACCTAACAGTTAATACTGGAATTAGTGCACAAAGTAAAGGTATACCACTGAATTGCTGTGTTTTCAAATAATGTGTAATCTTATTGGCCAGATTTAGTAATCAGCACTTTATAATTTTGTTTTACAGTATTATATAATTCCCATTAGTTGGGTATTGGCTGCATCAGGCCAGTGATTGGATGTTGACCAAACACTAATGATGCCTTCATGTGCTAATCGGAATCTCTGTACTCACCTTAAAAGTTCCCTCTGGGGGCGCCTTGGTAGCTCACCTGGTTGAGCGTGTGCCTCATGTAGCCTACCAAGGCTCAGTCCTTATCGCAAGCGGCTCGGGTTCGATTCCGAACTGCGGCCCTTTGCTGCACCCCCCCCAAACAATGAATCAAGCGTGTATGACGACGTTTGTACTTACTCGCATATACAAGATCAAATCATCATAACGTGAAATTAATGTAGCCTTATAGCAAAAACAAAGTAGTATATATGCATCTGTTTTACCACCAGCTTTGTGTTTCCCACCTGCAAAAACACCACTTTTCGGCTCTCTGTTTATGCGAGTTTGTGTTTCCGGTAGCACTTGAAGGCAGCACTAGTGTTATGTGAACTCGTGCAGAGCCGAACAGTCTCACACTGACTACAACGAGTGTGAGCAAAAGCATGTCACGGCTAGTTTGAATTGAAGTTTACTTTAGCAAAACTGCCCGTAATATTTACTACATGTGCTCATTTGGTGAGTGTCCGCTTTTGAACAGTCAACACTTTTTTAATTTCCTAGTTTCGGAAAAATCCAATGAACTGCAGCTAGGCGATTGATCACGGTGCCAACTCCTGATCCGCTAGCGTGAACAGTTCTATGCGGCTTTTGCGAGTTCCGATACTTTAGCTTTTCCATGTGCAGAGCATCTTCAGCGCGAAGTGTTTGATTGTCTTTCACATATATTGCCTTTCAGACGTTTCCAAAGCCCTGTTAAATGGAGCTAGAGGACCAATGGTGGAAAGGACAACTCGCTGCAGATATATACAAGGCGCTACGATACAAAGTGAGTCGGACACTAAATAACTTTAGTGATGGCTGCCACAGTAGACCGATGAAACAATCATGGAAAAATAGGATACTTTAAGGGATTTGGTCTTGTGTCATGCTTCTATTACGTGCATAACACACTTCTTTGTTTCATGCTATTTTACTTATCGTCTCACGTTAGCCATCCACTGAATCTGTGTTCTTTTTATTGGATGTCTGTGTTTTTGCGTGTGTGTGTTAGAGCAGTGACGTCAGTTCACCTTTTTTTTAAAAATAATGTACCCGATTTGAAATCTTTTTTTTTTTATCCAAGTACCCCATGAACATATCTATCTATCTATCTATCTATCTATCTATCTATCTATCTATAGTATGATTATTTTAGGTACCCCCTGCAATACTCCAAGGTACCCCTAGGGGTGGTACTAGTCCCCCCCCCCCCGGATGCCAGTTGAACCGATTAAAACTCTGATGATATATTAGTCCTAGGCATTTCTTAAATATAGGCTACGCGTAACATAAATGTGAGAATGTGTACAAATGACAGGTTTAACTCTCACCGCATCAAACGGCTGAATTAAAAGGGTTTAAAGTCTTTAGGCTGGCCCATAGGTGTGTGGGGGGGTGCAGGTGATATGCCCCCCCCCTCAAAAAAATATGAAAGACAACCCATTCCCCACAAGAGGTAAAAATATAATCATTCAGGGGGCTCAAAACGTGCACGGAAAACAATATTTGTTTCTACTTGTGCTACCTTGGTTAAGGAACGCTCAATGGTGTTTTAAGCCCCCAACGTCTCCTTCCAAGGCACCTAACCCTAACCATAACCATAACCATAACCATTGCCTAATCCTAGACGTTGGGGGCTTAAAACACAGATAAACTTAAGGAACACAACAGGACGGTGAAAAATATGGATGTGATTTCTTGTGATTTTTAAATGTCTTTTATGTAGATTTAAACTTAAAAGGCGCTTATGGATTTGTTGTTGACTGTTGAGATGTACAGTACATGATTCCTGTGTTTTGAATGAGCAGAAAGATTTGAACAATACAGCAGAATAATAATTTCCTTTTACATAAATAAAGACACTTGCACTATAAATTGTTGCCTAAAAATGTGCTAGAATGCAGGAAATTGAAGCGTAACTCTCGCCAAAATGCAACCTAGGGTCTTTTAGTGAATGTAAACGAGTCAAACTTTTGTTTAAAAACATATTTAGGACAGGCCATTTGACCGAAAATACGGTACATCTTAAAAGTGGCGCTTCCGTCCTAAATATGCTTTTAAACTAAAGTTTGACTCGGGTACATTCACTAAAAGACCCTAGGTTGCATTTTGGCGAGAGTTCCGCTTTAAGTGTCCAAATGTTCTGGGGGACGACCCCCAGACCCTCCAGTTATTCGTGTCACCCTCAATGTTGAAACCAACCTATGCCATTGGGCTGGCCGGCAATCTGTGTAACTGATACAAATGTAATGAAGTCTTTTTACGCTTTAGTATTTTATGCAAAAAGTAACATCCTTTAGGACAATCTTCACAGAATGCCATTGGAAATGCAGTGCCTACTCAAGAAATGTGTACTTTTAGCCTTTTTGCCCATTTCAACTCGACGATTTTAGGAAATGAAGTTTATTTTGATCTTTTACAGTTCATAGGGACTAAACGTTCTCACCTGTGTCTGTTCATCTGCTGTTAATGTTTACATTGAAATGAATATAATACACGTATTTACAATTCAATACATTTAAATGTGTGCTTTTAAAGTTAGCTTAACAAGCTAGCTTACAATCACAACAATGCCAGTTAAATGGATAAAAAAAAATCTGACGATATGTTGGTCCTGGTCATTACTTACATATATGCATAACATAAACAAACATTTCTGATAAGGATCCGTCAGTTCTCTTCGCGACGGCAAGCAGCTTTTTGTTTACATTCAACATGGCGGCCACCGAAGCGCAGCAACCCGCTTATGCCGCTGTCGCTGCTACGTCACCCGGATCGTTGCTCTGATTGGTTGAAGGACTATCCAATTGCGTAACTATGCCCGTTGATCACGCCTCTTGTGCAGTATAAAATACAGAGCAGACTCCCCAGACTAATGTTCAGTCTTAAAAGATTGAGCTTGGTCTGGTGATGGCCAGACTGGACCTGGCGCGTATCTTTAGAGGAGTGGAGCAGAGAGGTTACCTTACGGTTAGAAGGTGGCTGTGTCTCATGTGACCTTGTCATTTGTACAAGCTGTGACTCTACAAATCACAACATGTAAATAGGAACACGTTGGCGTTATTTTGTCACTTATTCAGAGCAGTAGGCTAGATGGAGCCCGTTACCTCCAGGATCTGTGCTAGGCTAAGCTACCGGTGGGGCCGTCAGAGTTACAACACACATGGAAATGAAAAGGGTATGTATGGACTTATCTAACTCTGGGGGTTACGGTGAATAAGCTAAAGTCCCAATAAGTCGGTGTGTTCCTTTTAAACACCTTGCATCTTTGACATCTGGTTGTGATAATGTTATAGATATTGTCCCTGATAAATAAAACCATAAAATAAATCAATTCTCAAACACGATGTGTGTCTAACAGGAGCTGGAGTTGCCGTCCTACAAAGGCCAGTCCCCTCAGCTCAACCTGAGACGATACTTTGCTGACCTCATAGCCATCGTCAGCAACCGCTTCAGGCTGTGTCCCGCAGCCAGACACCTGGCCGTCTACCTCCTGGACCTCTTCATGGACCGCTATGATGTCACGGTGCAGCAGCTCCACATGGTCTCGCTCTCATGTCTTCTGCTGGCCAGTAAGTTTGTAGTCACGCTTTGCCAGACCTTCCTCCACGGTGCTGCGGCGGAGGGTCTGGCTAGTCCACACAGCATTCCGGGATGGGAGAAAAACGTGCTCTGGTTTATTGGCATTTCTTTAAACCAATCACAATCGCTAAGGGTAGGACGCCGGTACGACGCCCTCCAAAATAGCCTTGTGCCAGGAACTTGTTTTGTTTGGAACACGTGTACATTCAAAAGTTGTTTTAGTCGTGCAACAGAAAACTCCGATTGGACAGATAGTCTAGCTAGCTGTCTGGATTTACCCTGCAGAGATCTGAGGAGCAGTTAACCATAGTCCTCAGAAATCCACCGGAGTTTAGAATTCCAACACAAAGAAAGCAGAAGGTGATGGACAAAAAAAAGGGACTGAACAATCCCGTAAATGAAACCTTTTCGATATAGACTAATGATTCCCTGACCTTCAGTCTCTATATGGTGGGATGCTTTTGCAACTGTTAACTCATTGCAGGTAAATTTGAGGAAAGGGAGGACCGGGTGCCCAAGCTGGAGACCCTGAACAGCCTGGGCTGCATGAGCTCCATGAACCTGGTCCTGACCAAGCAGGGTTTACTTCACATGGAGCTGCTCCTGCTGGAAACCTTCCAGTGGAACCTGTACCTCCCGACAGCCGCACATTTCATAGAATACTACCTGTCTATTGCCGTCCACGAGGGAGACCTCCACGATGGCTGGCCTATGACCTGCCTGGAGAAGACCAAACTATTCATGGCCAAGTATGCTGATTACTTCCTGGAGGTTTCCTTGCAGGGTAAGTTGCATTTAATAAGGTATTTTGACCTCTTAACACACACATGTACTAGCTTTTTAACAATTCATAGACAACCAGCGGTGACGCAAACGGCATTTGTTTACATACTTGCCTGCGTACTTTGCGTGTACCTGGAGGATAAACGTATATCCACTAGGGCAGAGATCTTCAACAGGGGGTCCGGGACCCTTAGGGGCCCCAAGTTATTGTTTAATCTTTTTCTTTTTAAGTTTGAAAGTTTAATGTCTGAGAGTGTACATAAACATGAGTCTAACATATTTAGCAAAGATAACATAAGATGAGCCTTTATTGTCTCCTATAGAAGAAATTCATCTTGGGCATTCGAGAGAAACGACACAAACGCACAATAAACATACAGTTAACCTACATGGAAACATAATCATACATTATCTCATCCAATGCTTTAATGAACATCTAATAACCCCCCCCCACCTTTCCTCACAATCAGAGAAGATAACCCACAAACACATCCTCCCCCTCGTATTGCACTTAATTTTGATAATGATTGCACATTTCTCGTTAACTCATGCTGTGGTTAATAACTTCTGTATTGCACAATGCCCAATTGCATAATACCATATCAAATATAACAGCATATATATATATATATATATATATATATATTAGGGCTGTCAGCGTTAACGCGTTAATCACGATGCGATTAAGGGCCGACTCGATGTGATTAATTTTTTTTAATCGTAAGCCATATGCACGTTGTGTAAAGCCGAATTAAAATATCACCGAAGCACGTCAAGCTTGAGCTCCCACCTACGAGCTAAGCATAGTAGTACATGCTACCCGCTAGCGTGCTGGAGAGTGCTACTTGCCGACCTGTGGATGAAACCAAATCCCAAAAAGTGACTACAGCTCTTGCGAAACGGGTGGCAACTAACTGCAGACCTGTCAGCATCGTAGAGGACTCGGGACTTAAAGACGTACTACGGTTGGCATGTTCTGACCCATCTTATACACTGCCGTCGAGGGGGACAGTAGTTTCACCCCCCACTCAGCCGTTATGACACGGAGAAAGCTGCCACAGTGGAACAGCTGCAAGGTGCTGCAAATGCTGTCTCATTAACCGGTGATCACTGGACGTCAGTGAGTAATCAACGTTATTTAGGAGTTACTAAACACTATATTGACTCTAGTAAGGAGAGGGATTTTTTTGTTTTTTAGTTAGGTACTTGGAGGAATTGCGCAATAATGACAGATTCACACATTTTTCTTTTGTTTACAGTAAATAAATAATTACAAATCTTAAAATCAAGTTCATAAAGTAACTTTCTTTGCATTCATTTCATTCCCAATCAAGATACACTGGTAAAAATAGCTTTTGATTGTTAATATGTACTTAAAAACAAAATAATAGAATTTTAATCATGTGATAAAACATGCGATTAACTATAGAAACGCAGCAATTAATCGTGATTAAAAAATTTTTAATCATTTGATAGCCCTAATATAAATATATATATATAAAAAATATTGCACCATTACCCTATCAGGCATTGCACATCCTATAACCATAATGGTAAGTACCACAAATATTATTTAGTAGTATTAGTCACACATACATCACTGCAGCCAATACACACACACACACACACACACACACACACACACACACACACACACACACACACATCTATTATTATTAATTTATTTGATTAAAAGGCACAAATGAGAATGTATAGCTGTTAAGCTTGCAGTTTGGTAACCTGTACCTTCTGCCTGAAGGCATCAGCTCATACTCACTATACAGGACGTGATTTGGGTCGTGGGTGATTTTGAGACCCTGTTTCCTCACCGCCTCCTCGAAGAGCTCCTGAAGAGGAGTTGGTGCCATTTGGCCAATTCTTTTTCCAGCCCTTTTTATCAAGTTTTGAAGCTGTGATTTTAATTTAATGGACAGGTTAACAAACCAAGCCATAATGCCATAACGAAATATAGATTCAATGGCTGCCTTGTAAAACAGTAGCAGTCCACTCCATGAACTCAAAGTCGTCTTATTTTTTTAATTAAATAAGGTCCTGGTCCTTACTTTTAGAGCTCCGCTCAGTCAAGTTCCTCCCTACATCTCTGACTTGATACAGCCACATACTCCCACCCGTAGTCTGAG